>NW_027186296.1:32986698-33016596 GCF_028583685.1 Petaurus breviceps papuanus | reverse complement strand
GATAGATAGATAGATAGATAGATAGATAGATAGATAGATAGATAGATGGATCAATCACTTACCATGTTCCAGGAACTGGGCTACATAGTAGAAATATGAATATAAGCAAAAAGGGCACTCCCTTAAGGAGTTTATCTTCTGTTGGTAAAAAGCAACCCTTTAGAAGGAACTGGAAAGAGGGTGGACAGTACTGCGGGGACATGCTGGGGAGGAAGAGGAAAAGTCCAGAACATAAGAAGTTGAGCTGGAGGTGAAGTACAGCCTGTGCACCTCATGATTTCTTAATTGCCAAATTTGATGGTCTGTTTTGTAGTGCTCATCCTCCTCCTTCTCATATTTGGATTTTCATTTTATTGTCTACTGATCTACCTCCTACCTGTCCAACCACTCTTTCTGCAACATCCATATCACATTTGTCTTAACAGTGGGATCTCTGTGGCAGCTAGGTGGAGCAGTGAATAGAGCACCAGCCCTTGGAGTCCAGAGGACCTGAGTTCAAATGTGGCCTCAGAGACTTGACTGTGTGACCTTGGGCAAGTCACTTAATCCAAATTTCCCTGCCTTCCACCCTCCAAAGAGACAAAAACAAAAAAGAAAACCAGTGAGTTCTCCAAGGCTCTGTTCTAGGCTGCCTCTTCTTTTCTCAGTTAACTTTCAGTGATCTCACCATCTCCCATAGGCTTAATTATTATCTTTATACATCAATTCTCAGTATTTTTCCTGAGCATCAATCCAGCATTACCAACAGCCTGTTGAACATCTCAAACAGAATGTCCTAGAAGTATCAGAAACTCAATATGTCTAAAACAACAACAAAGTATCTTTTCCTCAAAACCTCCTTCTCTTCCAAGCTTCTCTATGTTGAAGGCTCCAAAATTGTTCCAGCCTCTCAAGTTAGCAGTAGCCTCAATTTTATTCTTGATTCCTCAATCTCCTTCACCCCATATAACCAAGCAGGTGTGCAAAGTTGTCATTTCTACCTCCAGAACATCTCTCACATATGACTACTCCTACTCTCTATTCTCATAGCTACCTTTAGTTCAAGTCCTCATCAGCTCTCACAGAGATGACTGTAATAGCTCCCATTCCAATGCATTATCTATACTACTTACTGCTCTAAAAAGTAGTTCTGTCCATGTCACTCAATCAGCTCTAATGACTCCCTATTATCTCTAGAATAAAATATACATGTCTCTGTTTGGCATCTAAAGCTTTTCATAACCTGGCTCGTTTCTACCTCTTCAGTCATCTTTCACTTGACTTCTCTTGAAGGGCCCTACAATTCAGCTATGTTGGAATTGTAACTTTTTGTTCCTTACATGTGACACCATTTCCGGACTCCGTGTATTTGTAATGGCAGTCTCCCATGGTTTAAATGCCTTCCCTCCTCACCTCTGCCATCAAATTGCAGCTCAAACACCTTCTACACAAAGCCTTTCCCCTGTAACTGTTAGTACCCAATCTCCCAAACTTCCTTGTAGTTAAGTATGTAGAAACTAAAGCAAATAGAGGTTAAGTGACCCAGGTCACACACCCAGTAAGTATCTGAAATAGATTTGAACTCAGGTCTACCCTGACTCCAGGTCCAGTGTTCTAACCATGGAACCACCCACCTGCCTCTTGTTGATTGATTGATTGGTTGATTGATAGGTGATTTGTATGAGTGTCCAAAGCACTCTAATACCTTAAAAAGAAAATTTGATATTTTGTACCTCTTTTGTTAAGTTTACATTTTTAGATTAGTTTAGTTGCTAATTTTTTCAACATTAAGCTTAGGTTTTAGTTGACTTTATTTCTTTGATGGATAAAAATAATATCCTTTATGATTGAGTCTTTAATAAATGTTTGCCTTAATTTTAAAAAATTATCTAAGGGCACACCTTGGTGAAATGTTCTTTGTCCCCTCTCAGTCTTATGTCTTTTCAAATTGAGAGACCTTCATCCTCTTAGCCTCATTTAAACAGGAACCATAGAAACAAGAAATTCCAAAAGGGAAAGAAGACATCTTGTTCAACCTATACCTGAAGAGGATGTTCTGGATGACATCTTTGACAAGAAATTTTCCTTGTTTTTCCAGGCCCTACTCCAGTTCTGTGATGTCTCTCCTCGGATATGAGTGCGCCAAAAGAAGGAAGAGGTTTTCTGCTTTTTTTACAAAGTTTTTCCTGATAGGGCTTTTTGGATGGAGATCAACCTTCCTTGCTAATTGTTACATCAAACAAAAAAATGTTAAGCCATTCTACAAAGAACTCTTCGGAGTCTTGGCTAGATATTTGCAGGTGTCATGGTTGGTTGGTTGGTTGTTCATTGTGCTCAAAGAGGACCGAAATGACATGACTATGTTGGGGTCAAGGTGTAGTGTGTCTGATTGTGAGTGAACAGAGTTCACAAGGCTCTACCAGAGGTCAGACACAAATAGGCCATGTGAACATCTGGAGTGGAGATGTCTCTAAATTCTTTTGAGTTAACTGAAATTCTGCTTTGCCCATACATCAAATGCGCCTTCTTTGATATGGCACGCCATGCTGGGCGGTCCTGTGCCAGTGTCTCCCATGTTTCATAATCAATTCCAAAGTACTTCAGAGAGACTTTGAGAGTGTCCTTTTATAGACTTTTTCTGACTTCCATGTGATCCCTTGCCTTGTGTGAATTCTCTGTAAAATTTTCTTTTGGGCAAACATATACCCATAGGAGTTGTACTCTTTGCAGTAGAGTTTGAATAGTTGGCAGTTCGTCTCGAGAAAGGACCTCAGTGTCTGGTACCTTATCTTGCCAGGTGATCTTCAGGATCTCCCTAAGGTAATTCAAATGGAAGGTGTCACAGAGATAGACCTGATGAAAGCAGAGGAAGCACAGGACTATGAATGAGGGATGAGACTGGTGAGGTGCAGTTCAGTTTTGATTCAATGGGACGTCAGTCTTGGGCAAAATCTGCAAGTTGGCAAAGTTTGTCTTTGACCTCCCCTCAAACTCCTCATTCTGTGTGTCACTCTTCTAGTATTCCAGGACCTGGTTCTTTCTCCCTTCTCCCCAGATACAAACATGCTCTCAGGAAAGTATTTGAGTGACAGTTTATCTGACAAGCCCCAGCCCTTGGGTTGTAAGATCCCAGTTAGAGAACACACAATAGAGAAAGAATCAGAAAGAAGGAATTGTTCATGAGGAGAAGGGTTGGAAAGCTAAGCTAAGTTTCAAAGGGACTAAGACCTTATAGGATAGAAAAAGGTATATTTGGGATGACAAGGGGGAGAAGGATTTGTCTAAGAACTGGGAGAAAGACATCATTCCCATAAAAAATTCAATGAACAAATGAGAAGCAATACCCTCCAATAACCCACAGATTCAATAGATGACCACGAAGCATCTCTGCTTAATCTGTGATGGAGAAATGGAGAATATGGAAGGAAATGAGTCTGAGGGGAAAGCACAGGTGGATGGGAAGTCTGTGAAGAGGGAAGAGCTGGAAGAAATCATAGTTTAGAGCTGGAAGGAACCTTAGGGGCTGAGGACCAGAGAGGTTAAGTGATTTGTATAGCATCACATAGCTAGCATTTACATAGAGCTTTAAGGTTTGTAAAGCCCTTCATAAATATTCTCTTAGTTGGTCCTCACAGCCATCTTATGAGATAAATGCTATTATTATCTATCTCTCCATTTTGCAGATGAGGAAACTGAGGAAGATAGAAGTTAAGTGAGTTGCCCAGGATTATATAGCTAATAAGTGTCTGAGGAAGCTGGATTTGAACTCAGGTCCTTCTGACTAAGCCAGTGCCCTATCTATTATGCCATTCCTGTAAGCATCATAGTTAGGGAGGCTTTGTAAATGGTGTCTCTGCTTTTTATGAAGGTCTTATTAACTTAACTATATCTTCCACAGCAGTTTAGTTATCAGTAGGTTCCTAATGAGACCCTAAGGTTGTATGGGATTGACCAATAAAGTTCTGTACTCAGTAAGAACCAAGTCTGGTAGTCTTCTTATGCCTTAATATTATATGTAATTAGGGGGGTATCAGCCCAGCTGTAAGTCAGTTGTAACACTGACAAGCAACAATAAAGGGCCAGTTTAGGAGTCAAGATTTTGGTTCAAATCCTGCCTCTGACATATATAGTAATCATAACCTCTCCATAACCCAAGCAACTACGTGAATAAATTGAAGAGGAATTATTGATATTTGCCTATGGAAGGAGCTACTACACAGGAAGTTCTGATATTGATGAAATTGCAGGTTTGGATTGACAACACTGATAACTGTCATTTACACTAGAGTGGCATTACCACTGAATCACAAAACAACTAGCATTTACATAGTGTCTACAACGTATCAGGCACAGTTCTGAGTGTTTTACACATAATCCCATTTGATCATCACAATACCCCTGGGAGATAGGTGCTATCATTATACCTATTTTACAATTGAAGAAACTGAGGCAGGCTGTGGTTAAGTGACTTACTGAAGGTCATACAGCTACTAAGTTTCTGAGGCTGAATTTAAAACTCAGGTCTTCCTGACACCCTTCACTGTGCCACCTAGCTATGTCCACATTGACAATATTGCCAACTAGTATCTGATCTCTAGTTAAAAACTTATACTGAGGGACAACCTACTACCTACCCCTTCCACTTTTGGACGGCTCTGAGTATTTGGAAGTTTATCTTATAGCAAGCCAGTCTAAATCTGTTCCTCTCATCATTTCACATTTCTTCTTTGGAAAAGATTTGCTTGAAAGTCACATCCAAGATGGGCTAGAAAACAGGAGGATACTGGAGGCAGAAAGGCAAACTCAAATCTTGCCCTGATTGCTAGATTGTTAGATTGCTAGGTCTAGATTGCTCTAGTAGCAGTGGAAATGAGAGGAAAGAACAGATGAGAAATGCATTTTGAAGGAAAATTTGACAAAACTTAGAGACTACACAAAAGACGAGTCCAAATTAATTTTCAAAATATAGGTTGCATCATTAAGACTAACTCGTGGTTAAATTTTTAAAAAATCAAACTAGTGGAACAAACTAGACAAATCAAGAATCAGAAATGGTTGAATTTAGTAGTCTACTCCTCATAAAGGAAGAACATGAACTACTTAGGGAAGGATTCCCCATTGCAGAAAATTACTAAGATAGTAGTTTGGCAGAAAATAGGTTTAGATCAGCAGCTTACATTATAAGTTACGCAATAAGTTCCAAATGGATATGTTTCTTAATTATAAAATGTTACATCATTTTTTTTTAAAGATGGAAGATGGTTAGCTAGGTGGCTCACTAAATAGAGTACCGGCCCTGGAGTCAGGAAGACCTGAGTTCAAATCTGACCTCAGACACTTGACACTAGCTGTGTGACCTTGGGCAAGTCACAACCCCAATTTCCTTGTCTTCCCCCCTCCAATAAAAAAAAAGATGGAGGAAGGGAATAAGCATTTATTGAGTACCTACTATTTTACAGACATTGTCCTAAATGCTTTACAAATATTGATTCATTTGATCCTCACATTAACCCCATGAGGCAAATGCTATTATTTCCATTTTTGGTTACAACTGAGGTAAACAGAGTTAAGTGATTTGCCCAGGGTCACAGAGCTAGGAGGTGACTGAGATTTAAACTTGGGTCTTCCTGACTCCAGGTACTTTTCACAGTTCTGTTTAGGAAAATAATTTTTAACTAAAAAATAAATGTTATCGAAAAACGAAAAAATAAACGATTTTGCCTACCTAAAACTTAAAAAGTTGTTCAAATAAAAAATCACTGCAGCTGGCATAATAGAAAATAACAATCGAGAAAAATCACTGTATCAAATATCTCTGATAAGGGTCTGATTTATAACATATGTAGGGAGTTGACAAAAACATAAAAGGCCAAGAATTGCTCCCCAAAGAATAAGTGACTGAAGCTTAGAAAGTTGATAAAAGAAAAATTATGAACTATCAAAAACCATATGAAAGACTGTGCCAAAGTACTGCTAATAAGATAAATGCCAGTTAAAGCAACTTTGAGGTTTTACTTCACACCCAACAAATTGGCAAAATGTCAAAAGATGGAAATAGTCAATGTTGGAGGGATTGTGGAAAGACAGGCACATTAATCCACTGTTTCTGGAGCTGTGAATTGGCCCAATCCTTCTAAAAATAATGTGGAATTATATGAACAAAATAACTAAGCTTTTCATTCTCTTTGACTCAGGAATCTCAATATTGAATATATGTTGTAAAGAGACCAAGGATGAAGAAAGACCCCATATATACCAAAATATTTATAGCAGCATATTTGTGTGGAGTCAATAGCTGGAAACAAAGCATATGTTCATCAACTGGGAAGTGGCTGAACCAGTTATATGAATACCATCGAGTATTACTGAGTCATAAGCAAAACATGATTATGAAGAATTTAAAAGAACATGGGAGGAGCAGCCAGGTGGCTCATCGAGTAAGAGCACCTGCTCCAGTGTCGGGATGACCTGGGGATCAAATCCGGGCTCAGATACTTAGCACCACACCCAGAAATAACTGGCTGTGTAACCTTGAGCAAGTTACTTAATTGCTTTAAAAAAAAAACAACATGGGAAGACATGTAAGAACAGAGGCACTAAAGTAAGGAGAACAAGAAAACCAAAATACATAATTATGGTAATATAAATTAAGAGATCACAATTAAATTAATGTTGGAGGTTGAGTAATTATAATAAACAATTTTGGCCCCACAAAAAAGAGGAGCAAGTGCTTCCCTTTAGTAAGGAAGTGAGGGCTATAGGTACAGAATGTTGCATACACTGTCAGACAAGATCACCATTTCTGCTGATTTTGCTCACTGTTCTGTTGTTGCTACAAGGGAAGACTTCAGTAATCAGGGGAAGGAATATATCTGGAAAAACTGATGTAAAAAACAAATGTGTCAATATAGCTTAATTTTTTTAATTAAGAAAAATAGGTTTAATGATGAGTATCATCCTAAAGGGGGTATATTTTAAGAGGGTAAATATGAGAGACATTGCAGAGAAGGAATCAATAGTCTGTGGATAGTTATTATACATGGGAGGGTAAAGGAGTTAAAAAGAAACACATGGTTTCAAGCCTAGAGAAATAGAGCATGGCAGTGTCATTAACGGTAATGGGAGAATTGGTAAGAGGACCTGGTTTAGGAAATAGTACTCAAGAAGTGGATTCTGGCTGTGGTGTATTGGGAGAAAGAGAAGTTGGAGGGGCAGCTAGGTGGTGTAGTGAATAGAACAATGGCCCTGAAGTCAGGAGGACTTGAGTTCAAATCGGGCATCAGTCACTTAACACTTACTAGCTGTGTGACCTTGGGCAAGTCACTTAACCCCAACTGCCCTGCCTTCCCCCCTCCAAAAAAAAGACCAAAAAACAAAAAGAGAGAAGCTGGAGCTCAGGAAGTCAGAAAGGAGCCTGTCTGAAACTGCTAATTGACTGACTAAAAACAATAACTGTTCAGACATGCTTTTTAGTGTAAGAAAAAATTGTTCAGATTGTCTCTCACACATATCTTCATACCAACTCTCTTTAAGATGAAGGTTCTCAATTTCCAGGCCATTCATACCTAGTATACTGGAGACTGACCCCTGATTTTCATCTTTTTTTTTTCCTTTTCCATAATAGCAGTTTAAGTTGGGGAAGAGACAAGGGTGAAAATGGAACTCTGGCATTACCTATTGAATAATTTTTTCAGTCACTTGGAAAGCAAGACAGCAATTGGTTTCTTCATATAACCAAGATATTGATAGGTTGTCCCTATCCAGAGAAAGTAGGAGAGGAAGTATCAATACCATGTGGTGATGGCGTGGCTTGCTTCTTCTGAGAGAGGAGGATCACAGATTTAGAGCCAGAAGGGCTTGTGTAGTGTGATGCCCTCACCCCTAGACATCTCCTCTCATCCACATCAAAGCAAAGCTACAGAAGTAGGAATTAGCTCAGCTTGTTAGGGGATAATGAGTACACAAGTCAGTCTGAAGAGTGGGGTCTATGAAACAAATTAATGAGAGAGAAATTTAGAAAGGTAGATTGGAACCAGTTTGGTAAACCTCACAATTTGGCTGTGAGGACCCCTTGTACATGTGGACAAATACAAAATCAGTGAATGGTGATTGGTTTGGGGTACACTAATGCCTGAGCCCCAAGAAGTCACTGAAATAACAACATAAACCAATTAAGAATTTTTTATTAAATCTCTACTTATTTATTAGCACTCTTGGTACTGGGTACTCTGGGAGGTAGAAGAGCCTATAAGACATGTTCCCAATCCACAGAGCCCACAATCTGTAAAATTAATAAACAAAATCGTAAACATTCATAGACATAACAAAAATCCTGTAGTGAAGAATCCCCACTTTTGTGTGATTTGGTGAAAAGAATGTTAGTCTGGGGGTCAGAAGAGCCAGGGGCTTCAAGGAAATGACTTTCCCTTTTTTTGGTCCTCAACTGGCTTATCTGTAAGGTGAGAAATTTGGACCAGACAATCTTTAAGGACCCTTCCAGCTCCAAATGATATGATACTGTGTGTTGCAAACCCAACAACTACTTATCAAATATTCATAAAAATAGTCCATTCACAGCCTTTGGTCCTGCTAATTATCTCTCTCCTCAACCCTCAGTGACATATGGAAGACTCTTCCTTTGAAACCTCCTTAAATTCAACCCCTCTACACATAGGGATGAGAAAGAAATATTCCAATTTGAGGTTGGGTGGTACCCAACCAGGCCGACCTAGGAGATAATGCAATAAAATTAGAATTGGGACTGGGGGAGAATGGGATAGAGTAGGTTTATAGAGATTATAAGTCCAGAGCTAAAGGGAAATCAGAGGGCATCTAGCCCAACCACCTTTTTTTTTCCCCACAAATTAGGAAACTGAGGCCAACAGAGGTTAAAGGATTTGCCCAAGGTCATGCAGGTGAAAAGTATGAGGACAGTAACTGAACTTAAGTTCACTGACTCCAGAAACACTACTTTTGCCTTTTTTTTTGCTTTTTTTGGAGGGGGAGGGGAGGGCAATTGGGGTTAAATGACTTGCCCAAGATAACACGGCTAGTTTTGTGTTAAGTGTCTGAGGCCGGATTTGAACTCAGGTCCTTCTGACTCCAGGGCTGGTGCTCTATTCACTGTGCCACCTACCTGCCCCAACACTACTTTTTCCATCATCCCACATTCATTCCCCAACAACCTCAAAGGAAAAAGACTTTTTAACAGCCTATAGGTCCCACTGAGTCCCTTGAGTCAGCCAGAATAGACCAGGAATATTTGAAAATGCCTGTCCTGGGTCAAACCCCTACTTCAGGAGCTGGGGCAAAGTTCAAAGATGATGCAACAGACCCTAACTCAGTCTTGATGCTACATGGCGTGAGTGTGCACGCGTTACTAGAGCTTGCCAACTTGCAGCCAGAGCCTTTTCTGGGGCTCTCCAGCATCCTCTGAGAAGAGTTTTGCCCATAGCTCAGCTTCTGCCCACGGGCTTATAGAGTTTCCTGCTGCTCTCTTAAGTGCCTGAGCATTAATGGAAGCAGTTGTTTATACAACAGTCCCCTCCAGCTCCCTGCCTGCCATTCTTCCTAAAACAATAGTGTTTGGCCCATGAAATTATAACCCAGATTAAAAAGGAAATGACATGTGTCATTAGACTTTCAAATGGAATCCCTTTGGTGGCTGGACTCCAGAAGTTCCTGCCAGGTCATTTTGCAAGTATTTCTGTTCTTGAAGGAAGTAAGAAGCACAGACCCAGCAGGTCATGTTCTCTTCCTGGGGAGCAGGATTTGCATCAGTGGATGTGTCAGCTGTGAGGGCTGTAGGGAACAGCCCATCCCATTGTCTCTGGAATCAACTCAGAAGACCTGGGTTCTAGTGACTTGGGCAAAGTCACTTAACCCCTTTGGTTAATCACATTTAAGATATGGAGGTGTCGGAAAGGATTGGAGCTATACTCCGACCTCATGGTTAGTTAAAGGGCAAAATTCACAGAAAGAGTAGGAGAGGAATTGATGAGGGATAGCTCCCAATAGCTATCATATGGTAATGAGATGGCACATTTCTTTAGTTGAGAGAAAAAGATGTAGAGGCAGAAGGTACCTTAGAGACGATCTAGGACGTTGCCCTCATTTTGTAGATGGGAAAACTGGAACCGAGACAGGGGAATGCTGCTAAATGTTTAACAATCAGCTTTCCAGGGAAAAAAAAAACATGACACACACCATGATGCACTTTTTAATGAACACATTATTAACATTTTCCTCATCACTTTCCTAAGTCTGGACAAACAACAAATCAAACTGTCATTTGTAGTATTTTCCAAGGTCTAAATTCTCACACTGAAAATTTAACAGCCAGCTATTATAGTCAGCACATCCCTATGTAGTCTTGTGCTATCACAAAACACAAAAGGTCAGTGGGGAAAGAGCATTCAAAATGGTTCAGTTTTTGTGCCCCTATGTTTGAGGAGGCAGAGTCATGGCAAGGAAAGAACTTCAGATTGGGGACAAAGAAGTTAGATTCAAATCCTGGCTTTCCCACTTCCTAGTTATGTGACCTTAGGTAAACTGTTTAACTTCTCTGAGCCTCAGTTTCCTAATCTGCAAAATGAGAGGATGTACTAGGTGACTTTTAGTCTATTTGAGGAGATGGGATTCTGGAGTATTATCTCCACCTCTCAATCTCCACTTTGGATTGGAACCATTTTCATTGGTGAGTAAGCAAAGTACTTATTTCTTGTCTCTACTTCTAGATCTTTAAAATTAAGGTCTTTGCATTTTAATTGCTGGGGTACAGCAAAAACAGACTGGGGCCAGCTTGTAGTGGTCCTTGGAAATTATCATGCCCTGTACACATATGGGGGCAGCCATTTTCTCTACTATTTTCTCAGCAGCCTTCTCAGTTTGAAAGATCCCCACCCCTTCAGTCCCCTTCCTTTGATGGAGCAGTTCCTCCAGAAACTTCAATTTGGGGGGGAGAGAGAGGGGCAATTTTTTGGGGAGGGTGTGGTTTGACCAGGATCACCCAGCTAAGTCTGAGGTCAAATTTGAACTCAGGTCCTCCTGATTCCAGGGCTGGTGTTCTATCCACTGTGACAACTAGCTGCCCCAAGCCAGAAACTTCAATTTTTTGGAAGTGGCCAGGTCAGCCATGTTTACTCCATCATTCCTCTCCATTTTCCTCTACTGACTCTCAGGAGACTCTCCTCCACCCCTTTTCAACTTCCTTTTATGTGATGATGTCTTCTCCCATTAGAATAGAAACTCCTTGAGGTCAAGGGATGGTCATTTTGTTTCTAATCTCAGGATTTATCACAGTGCTTGGCACAGAGTACCTAAAAAATGCTTCTTGACTAGATATATGATAAGAACTCATGTATAGTTTAACAGTTCCTCATCTGGACTATAATTTTGCACCCACTATATAATCTAAGCCTCTTTGGCCCCCCACCAGGGTCACTCTTTTCCACTGTTATATCACTTTGCTCCCTGTGTGAGCAACTGAAAATAAGAAGAAACTTCTTAAATCAGGAGGAATGCCCAAATTAATAATTATCTAAGTACCACCCTCTCACTGCTCATCAAAATTCACCCATCTTTCATTCTGGTTCATTTTTTTTTTTTGCCTCTGGCCCCCAGAAAGTACTTTAACATCCTTTTTAAAAATTAAAGGGGGGGGGAGGGAAGAGGAGGTTTATGAAACAGATAAGCTATAATTGCCTAGCTTTGCCTCTCCTATTGATGTGAAAATAGGATTGGAATTACTCACTCTGGTTGAAAGGTTAGTTGAAGGTTATTACAGGAAGATTGTTATTCATACATTTTTTCTGTGTGGCTGGATAGCCTAAAAGATTAAATTCACAGAGTGCATAATGACCCATCACAGCGGACAATGGTGGGAATCATCTCCCGAGACTGGAGATAACAGAACAGAGACTTCTCTGAATAATTCATGCTCCAACAGACATCCCTTGCTAACAGATTACACGTGAGTTTTCATTAGAAAGGAGATCATTTAAAGTCATTTTTTAAAATAACCGTTATTTTTTTTTTTTTGGAACGGAAGTAGAATTACCATAAGCATTTACAGAGTTTGTTTATGCTTTAATAAATCCCCTTTCCCCCTGACCTTTATGCCCCCAGGGGAAGGAAGCTGCTGCGGGATCAAAGACAGTCATTGTTTGTGACAAGGGAACCTCTATCCTAATACTGAGGAACATTGACCAGCTTCCCAACAGCTTGAAATTGGATTGAATGTACTCGAGTTGGGCTATGCCTGTTTTTCATTTTTAGCTGGAGACCCCACCCAAAACTTATGTCACAGTCACTGTTAGCTCAGTTACACCATCATGAGAATGAATTGAGGCCCCTAATGTCAAAGCCAGAGCCCTAATAAGAAATATTTCCACCTGGGGGTGGGGGGTTGGAACAGATGACCCTAGGGATATGGGCTTAGTCATACTGAGAGAAAGATAAACTCGTCCTTCCACTACTCAACCCTAGAAAGGGGGAGGAGGTGAGATGCCAAATTTATGAGAGGGGCACCACAGTAAAAAAAAAAAAAATAAATAAATAGTTCCTGCCCTCAAGTTGCCTACATTCTAAAACAGTAATTTATTAAGTGTCAACCACATGTCAGACACTGTGCTAAGCACAGCAAATACAAACAAAAACAAACATAAGTCCCTTTCTTCAAGGAGAAAGGATCTACCACCCATGGTTGTGGTGGTTACTGTAGAAAACAAATTTCTCTCTCCTCAAAGAAGAATACCCACCTTGAATGTTGGCACCTTGTGGTAAAGCCCCATTCACCCTATGCTAGCTTATAAATTCTACACATAGAATTTAGAAAGGGCTTTAGAAATCATGGAGCAATCCTGTCACTTTTATGGAGGACAGCTCTTAGAGAATTCAATTGTCTTGACCTTAGTCACTCAGATGAGTTAGCAGTAGAGTTGAGATTGGAACCCAAGATCTCTAACTACAAAGCCAGTGTTTTTCCCATTAAGCTACAATATAGCTCAATCATAGGTGGCCTATAGCAGGAATCCCTCCTATAACATCCTCTTAATAAAAGAATTGTTTTGTAAAACTTGGACTCAGTCAAAAGGCCCCACCCAAGGATCTAGTAGGCCATATGTAGCCTCAAGGTCTAAAGTTCCCCACCTCTGCACTAGATCAATCAGTTAATAAGCATTTATTAAGCACCTATTGGAGTAGCTAGATAGCACAGTGGATAGAGCACAGGGCCAGGAGTCAGTGAGACCTTAGTTCAAATATATCCTCTGTAATACTAATGGAATTTGAAGATCCCCTTGTATTTGCAATCAAACAGGTACTTAGCACCTTGTTCCAAGTTAATGATTGTGTTAAGTATTAAGACCAAGAACTTGGGAATCCCACAGTGGGATGGACTTGTGGATATAACAGGAAGGGGCAGAACAGGGAGGAACAAATACTGTATATAAGGAAAAACTCAAGCTGAGAGAGGCCAGAACTTCTGGGAGCTAGCATTCTGGGAGCTGGGCTGCTACTGCTGGAGAGAGAGAAGAGAACTGAAAACTGAAGTGAGAACTGAGAAGAACAGAGAAGAGAAATGAGAACTGAGGACTGAGATGAGAATTGAGAAGAACTGAGAAATGAGAAGAGAGGAAAACTGGGAGGAGGCATGGCTGTGGAGTCAGTATTTTGTCTTTCTGTTTTGATGCTACTTTGTCAGATTTGTCTGCTAATAGAGGGTAGTGCTGTTGTTACAGAAATCCTGGGACTTTACTGCTGGTTCAGAAGCCCTAAAAGAGTATTTTCTTGTTGTATGTTTACAGAAATCCTGGAGGAGGGTCTTTCTGACATTTTCAGAGGTCTTGAGACTATACTGATGATTTGTGCTGATTTCTCAGACCTTGTTGTTGGATCTATGTTAATTTTACAGGCAGAAAGTGAATTGATGGGGATGCCAGCAATGTTAATCAATGTTATTGTGGCTTTGTTAAGCTTTGTCTTCCCAGGAACAGAAACTGTGAAGGACTTGAGGTGGACTAAACATTGTGAGCTTCAGTATGGAACAGGAACTGGACAAGGAGCTGGACAACGAGGAGTTGGCAGGAGCTGGGACCATGGAAGGGGAACCATGGAAGTGAAGAGCCAGCCTCGAATCAAGATGAAAAGACTTGGATATTTAATACAAACTGAGAAGATCATGATTTACTAGGGGTGGAGAACTTTGACCTTTACATTTAGATGATTGAGTTAAAGACTTACTAATTAAGGATGATTGGAAACTAATCTCCAATTAAGAAGAAAGAAGACTTTTTGATTGAAGAGATGAAGACAATGTGATGGGTGGAAAACTTTTGGCCTCTGTACTTTGTGTCAATTAAGGATGTTTGCCTCCTTAAGAATGATTGAGTTGCTAAATGAATGTACTTTGTTTAAAACTATGTGACTGAAAGCTACGTGGCCATTTTAGTGATAAGTTGTTAAGTTATAACATTGTGAATGCTGTATTTTGATTTCTGTGAATGTTTTGTCTTAGTTTGTTTCTGAATAAATAGAGTTCACTATACTGTGTAATCAGAAACTTGAAAGCAGCAGTCCTCTGGAAAGCTGCTCATGATTTGCTTTACAGACTCAAACACTAACTGGGTGATCCTGGGCAAGTCCTTTCACCCTGTTTGCCTCAGTTTTTTCATCTGTAAAATGAGCTAGAGAAGGAAATGGCAAGTGACTCTAGTATCTGTGCCAAGAAAAATCTAAATGGGGCCAGAAAGAGTCTCTGACTGAAAAAACTATTGAATAAGCACCTATTATATGCTTGGCACTGAGGATACAAAGAAGAAAAAAATTAAATAGTGCCTGCCCTCAAGTAGCTTACATTCTAAAACAACAATTTATTAAGTGTTACCCATATGCCAGGCACTGTGATACTAAGAAAACAAACAAATGAGAGTCCTTTTCTTCAAGGGGCTTACATTCTATCAAAGAAAAATTCGGGGCGGCCAGGTAGCACAGCGAGTAAGAGCACCGGCTCCAGTGTTGAGAAGACCTGGAGATCGAATCCCGGCCTCAGACACTTAGCACCCACCCAGAAACACCTGGCCGTGTAACCTTGAGCAAGTTACTTAACCCCAATTGCTTAGGGGCGGCCAGGTGGCTCAGCGAGTAAGAGCACCGGCTCCAGTGTCGGGATGACCTGGATCAAATCCGGGCTCAGATACTCAGCACCACACCCAGAAATAACTGGCCATGTAACCTTGAGCAAGTTACTTAACCCCGATTGCTTTAAAAAAAAAAAAAGAAAAAGAAAAATTCTATGAATGCAGAGAGTAAATAAAAGTAATTTTGGAGGAGGAAGGGTGCCAGCAAGGATGGGTATGGGAATATCTGGTTAGTCTTCCCCAGGAAGTATCTGACTAAAGTTTTAATTGGAGATTGATTGTTTGTTCCAGGTAGGAGTTAAAAGGGAGAACAATTCAGGCATGGGGGACAGTCTGTATTGGAGCCAGATCATGGAGGGCTTCACATGTCAAATAGGGAAGTTTGTACTTCTTGTATCTTAAGCAGAAGAATAATGGGTCCAACTTAGGTTAAGGAACATCAACTGACAACTGGGGAGGAGGGACTAGAGTAGGGAGAGAATAGAGGCAAGGAGGTCAGTAAGGTGGTCATTGAAATAGTATAAGCAAGAGAGAGAAGAGGAGGGCATGAATTGGGGTGGCTGTATTATGAGTGGAGACAAGAAAATGTTGGTGAGAGATAGAATAAAAAATATTCTGAAAAAACAGAATCAAAAAGAATTCTGAAAATAGTATATATTTTCTAAAAAAAAAAATTTAACCAGAATGAGTATTTGGAAAGGAAAGAAAAAAAACAAGCATTTATTAAGCACCTACTATGTTCTAAGCACTGCGCTAAGTGCTATATAATAAAAAATACATATAATATACTGTTGTTATTGTTGAGTTTTTTCAGTTGTATCCCGATCTTACCCTTTCTTACCCAATTCTCTTCATTATTCCTCTATAAATATATACACACATTTTTGTTGCTATTGTTGAGTTGAGTCCTTTCAATCATATTCAACTTTCTTTGATTCCATTTGGGGTTTTCTTGGAAAAGATACTGGAGAGGTTTGCCATTTCCTTCTCCAGCTCATTTTACAGA
This sequence comes from Petaurus breviceps papuanus, assembly GCF_028583685.1. Taxonomy (NCBI): domain Eukaryota; kingdom Metazoa; phylum Chordata; class Mammalia; order Diprotodontia; family Petauridae; genus Petaurus; species Petaurus breviceps. The sequence goes on along the minus strand of NW_027186296.1, from coordinate 33,000,474 downwards.
TGAGAAAACTGAGGCAAACAAGGTTAAGTGACTTGCCCAGGGTCACACAGCTAGTAAGTGTCTGAGGCTAGATTTGAACTCATGAAAATTAGTCTTCCTGATTCCAAGCCCAGTGCTCTATCCTCTGTATCACCTAACTGCTTCTGTTTTATTTTATTTTATTTTTAAAAAATAGCTTAAATTTCTATAGACTTTATTTTTTACAAAGTCTGGTAAACATTCCTGACAATCCTATGAGGCAGATTGTTCAAGTGATATTATTCCCAATCAACAGATAGGGGATCTCAGTGATTAAATGACTTGATCAGAGTCATCCTGGCTAGTAAGTCTAGAAGGTGGGCCTTGAAAGGAAGCCTTCTTTCTGAATCCAAGCCCACTGTCCCTCTCTCCCACCTCCAAGTCTCTCTACTAGTTAGGGGTTTTAATAGATTTGTTTCTCTGTGTTAAATACAATCTCATTGTTCAACTCCTATTTATTGAAGTTTATCAGAGAGGGGATTCCTAACACAGATACATATCTGCTGCCTATTGTCATAAGCAGTTGGTACTTAGGATAAAACAGCTGTTGTCTTAAACCCTAATTAAATTCTAATTAAAGGAACTTAATTTAGCTTTTGACTGTTGTTAATGATTTGAGTACATGGGTTTACATGGTGACAGAGATCATTGCTGAGGAATGGGTTTCCTGATTTGAATTCCTGGGAGGAATACATGGGTACCTAGTCTGTAGTGGGTGGGTACCTGGTCTGTGACTACAGGCAATTTGGTATAATTAGAAGAGCCTCAACTGGTATTCAGGAAACTTGGAGCTTATTTTCAACTCTGTCACCTACATGACCTTAGGCAAGTCATTTTACTTCATTGTGTTTGCCTCAGTTTCCTCGTATGTAAAATGAGTTGTAGTTGAGATGACACTTATGATTCTACAATTTAAAAAAATTTTTTCTTTGAATGAATCATTCATGCCCTGTGAGCCCATTGCCTCATTTGTTGTGAGGGATGGGAGGGTAGGGATTGACAACTGATCTCCAAGGTCCTTTCTATTCTAAAATGAGTCTTAGATTTAGACTCCAGATCTTACCCCTTTTTTACCTAACTTATCCCCTCTATAATACACACACACACACACACACACACACACACACACACATTTTTGTTGCTGTCGTTGAGTACTTTCAGTCAACTCTCCTTGACCCCATTTGGGATTTTCTTGGCAAAGATACTGGAGTGCTTTGCCATTTCCTTTTCCTGCTCATTTTACAGATGAGGAAACTGAGGCAAAACAAGGTTAAGTGACTAGCCTAGGGTCACACAGCTAGTAAGTGTCTGAGGCCAGATTTGAACTCAGGAAGATGAGTCACCCTTCAGAGACTCCAGGAGAGGGGTACTCTATCCATCATTCCACCTAGCTGTCCCAGGAGTCAGGAAGACCCAAGTTTGAATTTTCCCTCAGACATTTAGTAGCTGTATGTATGACCCTGGGTCAATCACTTAACATCTCTCGATCTCAGTTCCCTCTTCTGTGAAATGGGGATAATACAGCAAGCCCCTGTCTTCTACTTTTGTGAAGATCAAATGATACCATCTACGTAAGCATTCTATAAACCTTATAATGCTATGTGTAAATGTCAGCTATTATTATCCTCTCCCTCGGGTTAAGCCTGCACTACCCCCTTCCCAACCAAAGGACTGATGCAGAAAGTCTGTGCCCTATGCTTTTCCATGGATACTCTCTTACATTTAGTCCCATGGGCATTTGTGTTAAAGAAATTCTTTTTCTTAAGTTTTGCATGACTGTACATGTATATATCCTTTATCAAATTGCTTGCCTTCTCATTGGGGGGTGGGAGGGCAGGCAGGGAGAGAATTTGGAACTCAAAACTGTCAAAAAATTGTTTTTACATGTGATTGGAAAAAATAAAATATTACAATTTTTTTTTAAAAAGGAAACTCCTTTTCTCTACTTCCACACAACAATTTGGGAAGAAGAGCTTATTTGCAGAGAGGGGTCTATGGATCTCAGGAATATTCAGGGATAGTAGTTAATATATTTTTTTAAATGTGGAGGAGGGCTGAGGAGAATGGAGTCAGTGAACCAACCCACTGAAGTTCAATTGACTGATTCACTGAACACTTTGGAAAATAGCTTTCTAGCCGCCACTGGAGCCACAGATCTTTTGCCTGCTCTTCCAATTAATTATTTTGTTTTAACACTATCTCCAAAGATAATTGCCTGTCAGTGTATCAGTATGTAACACCTCGGGGTGAATGATGCGTCTGTCAGCACTAATAAACACATGATGGGTGAAGGTTTACCTGCCTCCCAGTGATGGGCATGGATGCAAAGCACCCTATCTCTCTCTTCCTCACACTCAGAGGCTTTTGTGTGGCTCTTAAGGATAGATATCAAACCTTTTTTAAACCTGGCACACACAAAAAAAGCAAACCCAACCCTAGAACACAGTGAAAAAGGGCTCTTATGTGTCATTCTGGGTCGAAAATGGCTTCTTTTCAAGATGTCTCTGCTTGTTAATAACCATTTTTAAACTTTGAAGTCTCTGGCAGTTTGGACCTAAGTGATTTTTGCCAGGCTTCCTGAAAAAGAGCATAGGAAAGCTCAAGGATAACTCTAATTATGGAGGTGGTGAAATAAAGACAATATTTCCAAGGCAAATCATCCCCACCCCCAACTGACATCCAAACATAATTGAACAGTGCTGAAATATCAGTGTTTACCTTGAAAGTTAGCCGAATTCGCAATTTCATTGAGGGACAAGAAAACTCTTCCCCATTTCAATTTAAATCGAACCCACTTGGAGAATTTATAGATATCATGTCAACTTCAGTGATGAGTGGCGAAGGAAGAGGGGTACAGAAAATGGAGTGGCATTCAGTGCTTTGGGAGGCGGAGGGAGGGAGCGGGGCTGGTGCTGAAATTAATCTCCACAATGAAGCGGGATTTTTCTATAGCTCAAATCCTCTTGCAATCCTTCTGACTTAATTGCCAGTTTACTCTCATTTAAATCTCTGTCACAACCTTTCCCCTCCCCCTTCTTCCTTTGATAAAAACTACAATTCCAATATCATGCCTGCAGCTCTCAGGAGGTCAGAGCAAATTAGCTGGTGTCATATAATCTCACCCATGAATCTCCAAGTCTTCTAGTTTCCGGCATGATTTTTTTTTTTTAGTAGGGCAGACCAGCAGGGGTGGGAATGAAAGCTTGCCAGCTGTTATCTTAATAGCAGGCCCCAGAAGACAGGGATCAGTGGTGGCATTTTAAGCTTTCATTCAGGAATTGTGGTGTAATGAATAGGATACAGGATAGGAGGGGTTGGGAAGAATGGGGTCCAAGCCCTATCTCTGATACTTGCTAGCTATATGACCACAGGCAAGTCTCAGCCCCTGTGAGCCTCAAACAAATGTCTATGACTTATCTGCTAGATTTCTGTTTAAAATGCTGCTGTCAAAGGTCATTAAAAAGTCTGACTCTCTCACATAAATGCCAGCAAATAGACAAAAAGGACCCAGGAAAGACCAATGGTAAAATATATTTTAATATATACATATTATATATAATATAATATCTATTATGTAATGTTACATACAATACACATATATCATGATATAATATCTATTATATAATACACATAAAATACCTATTACATATTATATTATAAAGAAGTAGAACTAAGGTCCCCCATCAAATCCAGAACAACTCAAAAAGATCTAGGCATCATTAGATTATAAGTTTTTTGAGGGCAGGGAGTATCTTTTGCCTTTTTTTGTATCTCCAGCACTTACCACAAAGCCTGACAGGTAGTAGATTCTTAATAAATGCTAATTGACTGACTAGTGGAAGGGGAAAATTAGGGAAGCCAGGTGAAAAAAAGAAGATCCAGACACAGGGAGAGGGTTTCAGCTAAGGAAACTAAGTTGAACTCCATTAACTGGGTTGGAAGCTAGCAGGCCCAGAGGAAACGAGAACAAGGGCAAATGTAAGAAAAGACCTGAATCTTAGGCCAGTGCCAGTTCCAACAATCAGTCACCTGAAGCCAGGGGCCCCCCTAGGACACTGAACAGAAAGAAGGCCCAGCCAGATACTCTTGAGTAGCCTGAGAAAGCTGGCCAACTCTGTAGCTGAGGGCCAATGCTGAGAGGGCTGTGCAGGAGAAGTAACAAACTATGAAGGCCACAGCTGAGGACAGAACCATTCCTCAAATTACGATTGGGCAAAGAGGAAAAATAACTAAATTTTGAAACCCATAGGAGGTCAATAAGACTGAAGCCGAGATAACTGAGGTAGAGCCACCTCATCCAGGTTAGAACTTACATTATGAAGGGGACAGGAGAAAAGAAGACTTACCCAACTCTTCCAAGAAGATAAATATATATCAAAGATGAACTTTTTTTTTTTTTTTTTGTAATTCACAGAAGAGATCAGGAGGTTTAAAGGGTAAAACATGCAAGTAAAATAATTTTGGAACCAACTTTAGGAATTGAGTATAAACTTTAAAAAAGAAGCAATACAGAATGAAATTCATAGTTTCTTATATCATTCTCCTTTTCTGTTCTTTGTATATAGAAAATTCACATTTACTGGTGTTCAGAACAATAGAATAAATTTCTTTAAAGAATGCATTAATAAATTCCAGAATTTTTCCTGGAGTCCAAATCTGACTATGATTGAAAGATTTATGTGTGTTCATTATGTTTTCTCTAGAACCTCCTTTTTAAAGAAATTGCCATGTGAACACTTTCATTGCCCTCTGGGCTCTACTCCTGATTCTCAGGTCTTCTTTTTCACCATTCACTAGCAATCTTCTTACCCTGGAAGATCACTCTGCTCCTCTTGCCCCTTTCTCTGATTGGTTAATTCCTCCCTGAACCTTCATTTTAAGGAAAGTGCCCAGGCCAGTCATGTTCACTCCTTTTATTCCTTTCTGGGCTCTTCTCCTGACTCCCTGGAGTTCTTTTTTCACCATTTCCCTGAGTGAATACCTTCTCCTCTCTAGTCTGGTTTCCTTTTATGTGTTGTCTTCCCCATTAGAATATAAGCTCCTTGAAGGCAGGAACTATCTTTCTTTTTTGCTTGAGTTTGTACTCCCAACATTTAGCACAGTCTCCAGCACACAGTTAAATACTTAATAAATATTTTCCCAATCTAATGGCATCTCTTCTATTCATCATATTTTTTTCAATGATCACTGACAGAAATATAGCAATTGCATCTCCAAATTTCTTTAGTATTATGGTATATAAAGTACCTGTTAGTGTGAATTGTCAATGGAGAACAAACCCCCAAACCTGAAAAACAGTTTTAGAAAGGATCTAATTGGGGCAGGTAGGTGGTGCAGTGAATAGAGCACCAGCCCTGGGGTCAGGAGGACCTGAGTTCAAATAGGGCCTCAGACATTTGGGCAAGTCACTTAATCCCAATTGCCCTACCTTCCCCCCTCCAAAAAAAAAAAAGACAAAAGAAAGGATTTAATTGCTGGTGAAACAAAGGAGAGGGCTAGAAAAAAGGTGTGGTTTCCAAATAGAGTCTCTGTGAGGTTGACATTATATAGAATTCAGACAAGAATACCAGCACGTGAACAATATATTGCATGGAAGCAGTTTGCTTTAAATGTATATCAGCAGGTAAATATAAACATTCAATATAATTTGTACAAAGCCAAAACACAAGCTAATGGTGAACTCAAAAAGATTATTTTTGGATTAACCCAAAACAAGATCTGGGTAAGGTGACAGAAAACACAAAAGTTCTGGGTAGATCCTTTGAGGCAGTCCTCCCAAAGTATCTCTAAGATCTAAAATCTCTACTGTAAGCTTTGGGCTAGACAATTTCTAGCCACATAAAGCTAGGTTCAAGCAATATTAATAAATAATTTTTCCCGGAGAATTCACTGAGTGTGGATGAATGCTTTCTTGTCATTGTTTCACTTATCTTGAGTTTCAGTTCTCTATTAATCACTATTAATTAATTAATCTCAATTAATTAGTCTTCTATTGTTCCAAGAGTAAATACAAATATCCTTTGTAGAGAATACAGACCTAAACTGGATTTGAGCTGGTTGGCCTTCTCTTCATCTTCCATTATCATCATCCTTTTTATGTCAAGGGGTGGTCCTATATTCTTTTCAACCTTCCTCTTTCCCCCAATTTAAAGGCTGTCGAGATTTTTTTTTTGGTCCTTAGTATGTGTCTAATAAGAATAATATCCCATTTAATAATAAATATCCCATTTATTTTAAGCCATAGCCCTCTTGACATTGTTCTTTATAGGATTGACACTTTTTGTTGGTTGTTGTTGTTCAGTCGCTTCAGCTGTGTCTGACTCTTTTTTTTTTTTGGAGGGGGGAGGGCAGGGCAATTGGGGTTTAAGTGACTTGCCCAAGGTCACACAGCTAGTAAGCATGTCAAGTGCCTTAAGCCCAATTTGAACACACGTCCTCCTGACTCCAGGGCTGGTACTCTATTCACTTCACCACCTAGCTGCCCCATTGTACCTGACTCATTGTGGCCCCTTTTGAGGTCTTCTTGGCAAAGATACCAGGATACTTTGTTATTTCCTTTTTCAGCTCATTTGATAGATGAAGAAACCAAGCAAAAAGGGGTAAGTGACTTGCCTAGGGTCACACAGTTAGTAAGTATTTGAACTCAGGTCTTCTTGAATCCAGGCTTGATGTTCTTTCCACTGTTCCACCTAACTCGTCCTCCATTTCCTAATTCTGAGCATGTGGTCTATACTGTATTTCTCTTATGATATTGTTTAGTTTTCTCTCCCTGTTGATCCTCCTCCAGTGTATTCCACCACACTTCCCCTCTCTAGTTCATGGTTTTCCACCTGAGTATCTCTTTTTGTTAACCTTGCCCTCCCATACTATTCTAATCTATTGGAAGTATTGGCAATTGGCAGTAGCCAATTGCTGCTCTAATAAACTATTCCATAAAAAGTACCCTGCAGAAACTAAGATTCACCAACTCCACATAGAAAAAGCAAGATATGACTTGCTGGTCCCTTGTCTATTTTGGCTATCTGGAAGTGGCTTTAGCATCTAAGAGTATTACATTCAAATACTTAATGAAAGCCACTGGTGGTGATGGTGGTGGTAATGGTGATTAGCTCACATCTCTATAAATAAAGAGTATATTTTAATTCATTCATTCATTCATTCAACAACTATTTACTGAGGACCAGATATAGGCAAAACACGATGTTAAATGCTGAGACTTTCTGTCAACAACAAGTTTATAATTCCTTGAGAGCAGATGATCTGATGTCATCCTCATTAATGCTTTGGGGGGGGGGGGAAGGGAGACCACCAAGAGTAGAGAACATGGACTGGGTAGGGGAGGTGGAAGGGTAGAGAAGAATGCAGAAGAAAAGCTTAGTCAAGGGATAAAATCATAGGAGTTAACCAAAAAAAGAAGCTTCAATCATAGGGGTGGGGATAGGATTATGCCTGTTTTCTTCAACCTCCAGCCCAGTTAGCAGAAAAGGCACAGTGGCAAAGACCTAGAAGAGAAAGAAGCAAAGATAACATCAGGGCAGATTAGGCAAAAAGAATCATTGTTATCACTGTTTAGGAATTTCTAGCCCATAAAGATTCCACTGAAGATTGAGAACATTCCAAAAGCATCCAACAGGCATTCCTTTTAGCAGCCGAGCTCCCAAGTATAGCAGGATGACTTCATTCATCTAACATATGCAAGGCTGTGAGATGGAGACATCCAGCAAACAAGTTCTCAGCTAGACCCAGAATACAACTCCTCCCTCCCCGCCAGACCCACCCCCAACAACTTATTATATTCTTCCCCCAAGGTTTGTTCTAGTGGCTCCCATGGAGGGCCTGGCTGGCTTGTTTCACTCCCTTTTATTTCCCTGCGAGGATATAAAATCAATCGAGATCTGGAGACCAATCCTGGAATTTTAATCAGAACAATAGCGTCAGAGGCTAAAGGGCTCCATGTTGACAAGACAAAGACCACATTGTGGGTTGCAGGCGGCCAGCAAAAGGGATTTATGACTTGTGTCCAGTCTAATGTCGGCCAAACACAAAAGAGGTTATTCACCCAAACTAGTAAAAAAAAAATAGTATAATGCACAATTTGAAGTTCACTGGGCTTGTTTTGTCTATTTCCTGGGCTGCTGGCACACACTGCTACCCAACAAGCCTGTTTGCTCCTTCATAACTCATTTGCAGATGTTTGCCAATGTCTGCTGACTTCTTTCGCTCATGCTCATTAGTAGACATAACTGGAAATTATTTGACTGTTGCAAAATGGCTTGTTTGGAATCACACTCTGACCTAGGACTGTGTTCACATTGCTGATTGTTGAAGTTCCTTTGACTCTTGACCACAATTCCATAGGGTATTTGGGGGCATTGTCCTCTTTGGAACTCCAGTTGGAAGTTATTCTCTCCTCTTGCCCCACCCCCATGCCCCAGTTACTTAATGGGCCCTATTGGTAAAACAAAACAAAACATTCCTACTTAATGTTCTAATTTGACCTGAAAAGATATGGATGTTATTATATCCAATTTATTATAAAGGTTTATCCTCTTCTTTGGATCTGGACCTTGTCCTCATCAAGAAAATCCGGCTCTTGAATACAAAGAAAAAGTAGTCCAAAGACTTGTATAATATTAGAGCTGAAAGGCAGATCATCCAATCCAAGTCTGTCATTTTATGGATAAGGAAACTGAGGCACAGTAAAAGATAGTGTTACAAAATGATTCAAAGATGATTCAACAAGTTAGTGGCAGAGCTGAGACTAGAACCCAGGTCTCCTGGTCCTCAGTAAAGGCATCTTGTGCATGTGTATTCACAGTGCCATTTTTTTTTATAGCAATAGGGGTTAAGTAATTTGCTCAAGATTACACAGCCAGTTATTTCTGGGTGTGGTGCTGAGTATCTGAGCCCAGATTTGATCCAGGTCATCCCGACACTGGAGCTGGTGCTTTTACTCACTGAGCCATCTGGCCGCCCCTAAGCAATTGGGGTTAAGTAACTTGCTCAAGGTTACACGGCCAGGTGTTTCTGGGTGGGTGCTAAGTGTCTGAGCCTGGGATTCGATCTCCAGGTCTTCTCAACACTGGAGCCGGTGCTCTTACTTGCTGTGCTACCTGGCTGCCCCCACAGTGCCATTTATCAAAGCTCATTTCAGAGTACAGGAGGATATTGTTAGAGTTCTAATGAACAATTCTCCCCCTTTGGACCCTTTATCCTGATCCACTCAGGCTAGCTTAATGGTCAATGTTCTTCAATGCTTGGAATGCGTTGCCTATAGCTTTGTCAGTGGTCGGGTTTGTAATAGGAATAACTACAACAAAACAACAACAAATAGATGCCAGAGACTTGTTTCCATCATTTTCCCAGGGTCATGTTGCAAACCCAGAGACCGCAGAATGTTGTTTATGAATTTTCCATTTATAAACTTTGTCTGATCGATTTAAAGATGTCCAAGGGCTCCTGAGTTGCACAAGTTTTTTGAGGCCCTGACGTCAACCTCTGCGACTAACCACCCTCCTGAGGGAAGGATAGATTCACAATTTCACAGTGTTGCCAAGTCTCATGAGTAATTGTACAGCCGTCAAGTTTGATGATTCTGTTTTTCAAAATTCAGGATTCCTTTAGATGTCCATTCATGTGACCTCTAATTATGCCTGCCTCCAGTGCCAGCCTTATGTGCAGCCAGAATAGGTACTGTAGTTATATCTGTGTTCTGATTTCATTGACCTCGGGAAGGTCCTGATACTCCAAAATACTTCAATTGCCCACAGGCTAGCGCATAAAATTTCACTCTTAAGAGTTTTACTCTCCTTGTTTTGTGGCTTTATCGCTGGTTAAATGCAAAACCAAAACCAAATGAAACAAAACAAAAAATGGTCCTATTGAGAAAACATTTAAAACTACCTGTCATTTACATCTTCATATAAATTACTCCATCAGATCATCTAAACAGATGATAGAGAAAAAGGAAGAGGGACCATCAGTGAACAGAATAATTAAGGGAAGAGATGTCATCAAAATGGGTACAAAATAGGAAGATTGAAGCTGCTAATTCAATTCTATCCCACAATCATTAGGCATTTACCATGTTTAAAGCAGTACAGGCAATGGGAGAGATAGTATTTTTAGATAAGACATTGTTCCTGCCCTAAAACTATGTTTTCCACTACCTTATTTTGTTAAGGATAGTTCCATCCTGATAATTACAGTAAAACTTAAGCAAAATCCCCACAGCCCCTAGCAGAGTGCTGAGTCCAACACACATTTATAAAATAAATGTAACAATAATAAACCTATTATATGTTCACATAAATAGCATTTACTCTCTTAAAATAACAGTAATAGACCCATTACATGTTAACATAAATAATACTTTTCATGAAAAATATATTTTCCAAAATTAAAAAAAAGATTTGTGAGAAGAGTAGCATTGTTTTATATATTTTTGAAAATCACTTTAATGTCCGACTTAATAGAAGGCAGCTGGATTTTCATAATTGCTCTGCATTTAATCTACTGTGATATGTTGTTTTGGTTGAAGTATATGAAGAAAATCTGGTTCTTCACAAATATGTAGCTGGGAAAGGGAGGAGTATTTGAATAGGCAAATATTATCTTTGTATATTATGAAAGTAGTTTTGTGTCAGAGACCCCCTAAAAGGGCAGCTAGATGGGCAAGTGGATAGAGTACCCAGACCTGAAGTCAGGAAGACATATCTGGGGTCAGACACTTACTAACTGTGTGACCCTGGACAAGTCACTTAACTCTTTTTGCCTCAGTTTTTCCCTCATCTGCAAAATGAGCTGGAGGAGGAAATGGCAAACCCCTTCAGTACCTTTGCCAAGAACACCTCAAACAGGATCACAAAGAAATGTACACAACTGAAACAAATAAACAACAACAGAACGCCTGAGTCTCAGGCAATGGTGTACTGGTAAATGTCAACTCTCTAGGAAGACACACAAGACATACTTCTAATTTTGATTTGCATTATTAACATTTTCTTTGTTGTGTTCTTAACTCTATAGAATCAAGAAAACAGTTAAATCAAGCCCTGTTGTCTAGTGTTTGCCAATTTCAGACGTGTAAATGCTTACACTGAAAATTTAACCATTGGCTCTCCCAAGGATATTCAAGTTGGTTCCAGTATTACCCCAGGCTTCAGACAAAACACACTTTGAGAACTGCTCCTCTAGTCCAGCTGCCTTTCTAATGCAGGAATCACATAAAGTAGTCTTGACATTCTATGCTTGAGCACTTCCACTGAAAGGAAACTCACTTTTTTACAGCTCAGTCAGTAACTGAAAGTCTCTAACCATGATAAGCATTACAGTAGTAGCATAGTGGGTAGAAAACTGATCTCAGAGTAAGGAGAACCTGGGTTCAATACCTCTTACACATCTAGACTGTGTGACCCATGGCAAGTTAGGTTCTTGGTCCCTCAGGCAATTCTCTAAGATGAAAAGTTGCCCAGTAATACTGATCTGTCTTGGTAGAGAGAGTTTCCTCACTTCAGAATTACCTGCACCAACCAAATCACAAGCCAGAACCAAACATCAAAGACCACCAGGAAATTCTTTCTCACTTTAAACATGAATCTGCCTCTCTGTGACTTTGAAACTTTGTAGCCCCTTTGCCTTGGTGCAACTCTCTTAAGTGATGGTGAAAAAATAATCTCTCTTCCAAGTTACATCTTTTCAGTTATTCAAAGACAGCTATTGCGTTCCCTTACCTCTTCCCAGTGCCAAACTAAATATCCTCAGTTCCTTTAAAAATTCCTTATGCTACATGGTTTCCAGTATTCTCATCATCCTTGTAGCCCCACACTGGACACTGGACATTCTCTACTTTGTCAATGTTCCTCTTAAGAGGTGATGGCCAGGGGTGGCTAGGTGGCACAGTGAATAGAGCACCAGCCCTGGAGCCAGAAGGATCTGAGTTCAAATTTGACCTCAGACACTTAACACAAGTCACTTAACCCCAACTGCCCTGTCTTCCCCCCTCGAAAAAGCAAAAAAAAAAAAAGGTGATGCCCAGATAGAACCCCATATTCCATGAATGATCTGATCATTACAGACTCTTATCACCTATGCCTCTGAGTTCAGCCCAAGATTGCCTGGCCTTCTGTTATTGTTGTGTTGTTGTGGTGGTTGGTGTTGTTGACATTGCTGCTGTTGTTTTCACACTGTTAGCTCCTGTTGAATTTACAGGGTACCAAGACCCTCAAGTCTTTTTTTTTTCAGACACAAACAGTTCTATCTCGTGCCATAAAGGTATTTTTTTTAATTCCCCCTAAATTCCATCTTTTTCTTACCCATTCTGTTGCAATTTTTGTAAATCCTGATCCTATCATTTCATGCGTTATCTATCTCTCCCAGTATTGTATCACCCAATAATCTGTCATCCACTCCTGCATTCAAGCATGAATAAAATTGCTGAATAAGATAATTATTCAATTATCTTTAATTATTCAATTAATAATTGAATTGAAGATAAGCTATCTTCTACTGTCAAACTTTTCTGATTCCCCCAAATGCTAGTGCCTCCCTCCCTACCTATCTACCCACCTATCTACCTTGTGTTCATTCCACATATATAACATACATCCATGTTGTTTTTCCTGATAGATGGAAACTCCTTAATAGCAGGGATTGTTTCTTTTCTTTTCTTTTTACCTTGGATTCCCAGTGCAAACAATAGTACTTGGTGTATAGTAAGCACTGAAATAAATGCTTGTTGATCAGTTAATTGAATGATTGTTTGACAAGAGTCTTGGGGCATAATATGAAAAATATTCCTCCTGGCTGATATTGTTCAGCATTCTTTAAGTATAGCTCGTGAGCCAGCTCTGAATCTAACTATCTGTTCTGTCGCCTTGTCAACAAGGACACGGGTGAAGTCCACCTGCCTGTCTGACAAGCTTGTCTTTCTAAGTAGACTACAACCTTCATGAAGCCCACAAGGACACAGGTAAAGTCCATCTGCGTATGTGAGCAGCATAGAGAGCAGCTATAGACTGGTGACCTTTTTATGAGGACTACAGTCTTTATCACTGCTTTGAAAATATTTTCCAAAGAAATCAGAAATTCTGTTTGGCCAGATTTGTATTGTCCTGACCCACATTTTCCGATGGCCCTGCCCTCCCTCATTATCACTCCTCTGTCTTCCCTTCTGTCACTTGGCTAAAAAATCTGGGTCTCTTACATAGTCTACTCCCCTTATTCTAGGGAGTTTGGATTAGGACTTAAACTTAGCGCAATGCAACTGACCCAAAGGTTTTGCATGGTATCTGGCTCCTTTATAAGACCCTGGATAGAAGGGAGATACTGTTCTCTCTTTAAAGAAAAAAAAAAGGCTTCCTAGATTTCTTACCTTAGGGTAAGTAGACTGCATCTCCCAATTTTTTTTTGGGGGGGGAGGCAAGGTAATTGGGGTTAAGTGACTTGCTCAAGGTCACACAGGTCATAACTGTCAAGTATCTGAGGTCACATTTGAACTCAGGTCCTCCTGACTCCAGGGCTGGTGCTATATTCATTGTACCCCCTGACTGCCTCTCTCCTCTTCTTTCTTCTTCCTCTTCTTCTCCTTTTCTTCTTCTTTTCTTTCTTCTTCTCCTTTTCTTCTTCTTCTTCTCTTCTTCTTTTCTTCTTCTCCTTTTCTTCTTTTCTTCTCTTCTTTTCTTCTTCTCCTTTTCTTCTTCTTCTTTTCTTCTCTTCTTCTTCTTCTTCTTCTTCTTCTTCTTCTTCTTCTTCTTCTTC
>NW_027186296.1:32960041-32986598 GCF_028583685.1 Petaurus breviceps papuanus | reverse complement strand
CTCCTCCTCCTCCTCCTCCTCCTCCTGCTCCTCCTCCTCCTCCTCCTGCTCTTCCTCCTCCTCCTCCTGCTCTTCTTTCTCCTTCTCCTCCTCCTCCTTGTTTTGGAGGGGGGAAGGCAAGGCAATTGAGGCTAAGTGACTTGCTCAAGGTCACATAGCTAGTAAGTGTCAAATGTCTGAGGCTGGATTCCCACAATTGATAGACAGTACTGACCTGCAATGGAGAGTGCCCCAGGCATGGAATCCCTAGAATGGAATCAGAACCACCCTACCCAAGTGACTGATCTGACCTTCATGGCCTCAGGCAAGCACTTAAGTGCCTTGAGCTTGTCTCTTCCTCCATAAAAAAAGACCTAATAACTGGCATTGCCTCCATCAGAGTGATGAGGAGGGCACTTGGTGAATCTTAAAGAGGCATACAGGTATGAGTTGTTTCTTACTATGACACTTCCTAGCTGTGTAACTCTAAGTAAGTCACTTAGCTCTCTTAGACTCATTTTACCATCTATAAAATGGAGATTATAACAACATCTATCTCACATGGCTGTTGTTAAGGATGAAATGAAATAATGAATATAAAGCACTTAGCTATCCTTAAAGCACTATATAAGTGTTAACTATTATTAGCATTTCTTTTTCTCATTTAACCAAGCCCCTGGAAAGCCTTGCTCTTCAGGTCATAAGATTATAACTTGATGGAACTGGATGACAGTATGCCCAAATAACAGACAAGATACCCAAGGAGAAATAAGTGACTTCTTGAGGACTGGCATTGATAATACAAAGCTTTAGTGATAGTAAAAGCCCAAGGGCATTCATCCTACATTCTAGGCAGAGCCCTCAACCTTCACCTCCTCATTCCCTTCCTCCCAGTTCCTTGGACTCTAATCCTGGGACTATCCTGGGCTCTGATCAGTACACAAGTTTGCCTTTATCATGCCTGGAACCAGGTCTCAACATTCTAGTCATTTCCAAACTATCCTCCTCACTCATCCTCCTTGGACTTCTCAAGTTTCCCTTTTACATCATCTTACCCTTATTAGATTATAAGTTCCTTGAGGGCAGAAACTATCTTACTCCATTTTAATTATACCCCAGTTCTTAGCATAGTGCCTAACAATTTTGTGATTATATATATACATATATATACACACACAATTACACATATATACATACATACATATATACACATACATTTATATATACATACACATATATACATAGAGAGATGTGTACATATGCACATACAAATAAATATGTATGTATGTATGGAAAGAGAGAGAGAGTTACAGTGACAGGTTTAGTGTCTTACCTTGTTGATTTTCTATATAGGAAATAGGACTGTATAATCAAAGCCACTTGATCTGTGCTGTCAGTAATATTGTTGCTGAAACAGATCATCTTTGCCCAATTCTGCAGTCCTCCCTGAGGCATTTTTCTCTCCCAATGTACACAGATGGTATCTATAAGACAGTCACCAGGCTTTGGCTAGTTAGCTCAGTGGAGGTAACCATGATGCCAAGAAGTCCAAAATCATGGGCTCACTTCCTGCCTAGGTCAGAAGGTGTGGATGCTTCAGCACAAATCCTTCTCCTCTCCTAGAGACTGAGGCTATGGTGCTATCTTCAAATATAGGCATATTTGTACTCATACATACCAGCATGCCTCAATACATAAGCCTTCCCAATATATGAAAATCCACATATCCAAAGCAGATAAATCAGGGGGAGGTTATTTACTTTATAAAGGATTAGCCATAGTCTAACTTGAAGCAACCAGTGCTTTTTAAAAATTAGTGTATGAATAATGAATGCTAGATTTGCACCAAACTTTTCTGGGAACACATCCATTACCTAAAGTGAGGTTCACCTCTCTACACAAAGCCAAAATATCCTCAAGTGAAAAATTCCACCCGTCTGTGTCTCAATGACTCCAGGATGACTTGTTGAAAAGTGGAAAAATTCCGTCTGTCGACCGATTGTCTTGTCTACAGGGCACTAGATAGGCAGCCAGGGTGACGGATTGTTTTTCCATGGACTCAACTGGTTCTGGCATCATGCAAGCTCTCTCTACTCTAGTGTCTCCAGATTGATCAGTATCTTGCTTTCACAGTGAAACATTCCCAAAGCCTGGAAGATGAGAAGTAACCATCTGTATCTTACTTATTGCTGTCATTGTATCATATTCATAAACTCTAATGGATTACGAGGCCAATGGAAAATTTTTATTTGAAGGTAACACTTGAGTATTAAGAGCTCCAAAGTCAACAAAGATGATGGGAAGAAGGATGGATAGGAAATGAGAGACCATGAAGCTAAAGAAATATGGAATTTAGTGGTTTCTAGAAATTGGTAGCTAAAGATATCCATTTGGTATCGGAAATGGACAAAATACACACATTTACAAATACAGAGACCCTTTCTAAAAGTTATCTGCTGAAAGAGATTGGTCAAAGTAAAACTATACGGAACATGATGGGGACACATAAACAAAGACAAAGTGGAAATTCAACCATCATTTTGAAAATAAAGGTTTGCAATGAAAGCAGACAGTAGCTCACCACACAAAATGGGTAAGAACCCAAAGAAAGGTTGTTCTATCTTGTTAGAAATAGGAAGAAGGGGACAATACTGGTTCCTCCAGTGACTTATTCTTTTTTTTTTTAAAGCAATTGGGGTTACACGGCCAGTTATTTTGTGTGGGTGCCAAGTATCTGAGGCCGGAACCCATCCCAGGTCTCCTGACACCAGGGCCAGCACTCTTACTGTACCACCTGGCCAATCCCAGTGACTTATTCTTAGCTAAGTGAATTCAGAGGGTTAGAACTCAATGTCCTAATTTGCTCCACTATGCAAAGCATTTTGTGAACCAAGAAATGCTATCATTTTCTGAGTATTCAGACTCATAGATTTAGAATGGGAATGAAATTTAGAGATCACTTAACGAAACCCCCTTTTTATAGATAAGAAATCCGAGGTCTATGGGCAGGTAAACGTGAAAACTGTCTTTTGAACCTAGTCACCTGACTCCAAATCTTATACACTTAGTCACTTATCATAATCATCATTGTCACTGTTGCCACCATCACCATCATCCATTGTGAAGAGTGTTGGATTTAGATTCATAATACCTGGGTCCAAATCCTTCCTCTGTCACTTATTATCTATAGGATTTTGGGTAAGCTATTTAACCTCACTGGGTCTTGGTTTCCTTATCTAAAAAATCAGGGGATTGGACTACCTGATATGGCTAAGGTCTTTTTCAATTGTAAACCTAATGTCCAGTTATCATGGTCATTATCATGATTATGGTGGCTCCTAATCCCAGGGAAATGACTTACAAGTAAAGGTCTTTGGTCAGTTCTACTATCCTAATTTCAGTGTTCACATCTGTACAATTGACTTTTAAGTATTATTGTGCAATAAGAAATGATGAGCAGGCAGTTTCAGAAAAATCTGGAAAGACATATGAATTGACACAAAACCAGGAGAACATTGTACTCAGTTAAAGCAGTACTGTACGATGGTCCTCTGTGAATGACTTGGTTATTCTCAACAATACAGTGATCTAAGACAATTCCAAAAGATCCATGATGAAAAATGCTATGCACCTCCAGAAAAAGAATTGAGTCTGAATGCAGATTGAAGCATACTATTTTCCACTTTCTGTATTTTTTCCATGGTCTTTCCCCCCTTTGGGTCTGTGTCTTCTTTCATAACATGACTAATATGGTAACATATAGTGTATGACTGAACACATATAACCTATATCAAATTGCTTACTATCTCAGGGATAGGGGAGATGAGGGAGGCAGAGAGAAAATTTGGAACTCAAAAAGGCCTTTTTCAATGAATGTTTAAAAATAAACATTATATGTAACAGGGGTAAATAAAATATTATTTTAATTTAAAAAAATAATTGACTTCCAAGGCTACATGTGTAGGTTTTACCTTTCTTCCTGATCTTCAATCCCAATTTAATTCAATTCAACAAGCATTTATTAAGTGCCTACTATGTGCAAGGTATTTTATTAGGTACAGGGATAAAGGACAAAAGTGAAGCAGTTCTGCCTTCAAGGAGTTTACATTTTCCCTCATCACCACAAGCATCTCAAACACAGCATGTCTAAAACCAGAAACATCTTCTACTCCCGTCCCTACTGCTTCTAGGGGAAAAAAAAAACAACAGCTGTTCTTGGATGCTCTGCTTTTATTAATAATGCTTCCATTTCGCCAGTTGTGTGACCTTGCAAACTTGAGCTATTGACTCTTCTTCTCTTGTCATCCTTAGAGCCAATGAGTCGCAAAGTCCCATTCTTCTACCTTCACCACATCTGTCACATTTGTACTTTACGTTTCATTCTCATTGCCAATAACTGCCTCACACCTGCATTATTGGAAGCAAAACTTGCCTCCCTACCGTGTTTCCCCAAAAATAAGACACTGTCTTATTAATTTTTTTGGAAAGAAAAACACCAGAGGGCTTATTTTCAGGGGAGGGCTTATGTTGTCCTGCCTCAGCTCTCCTCTACGGCACTGCTCTCAATGGCGCCAGCAAGCAAATCACTGGGGAAGAACAGGATGACGCACTCACTGCTGCAGCTCTGATTGGATGCAGCTCTGAGCGCGGCGTGCCTTTCACGGGGGGGGGGTGCATACAGAGGGTAGCGTAATGTAACGTGTAGCACAGGGGATCACCTTCACTACAGTAGCAATCTCAATAGGGCTTATTTTCGGGGGAGGGCTTATTTTAGAGGAATCTTACATAGTAAGGGGAGGGCTTATTTTCGGGATAGGTCTTATTATCGGGAAAACACGGTATTTATCTTCTCTCCCTTCCAATCAATCTTACACACCATTGCCTAATCAGTCTTCAGATAACATTTCTTTGAACCCCTTGAATCTCCCATTCAAAAATGTTTAAAGTTCCTCCTTAGTCTGATGTCCCAGACCCTTCTCAATCTGATCCCAACCTAGGTTTCTGCTTTAGCTCGTTTTTTTTTCCTTATGTAAATTCTATCTTCTAGACAAACTGGAGAGCTTGCTCTTACTTCAGCATAACTGGCATGTACCACCACAGCACCTTTGCTTATGCTGTTGCTCCTACATGCTGGGTGTCCTCCTGCCATCCTATCTCTACTTGTAGAATGAGATCCTAACCATTCTTTGATGCCCAAATCAAGTGCTACCTGCTTTGTGAAGATGTCCATGGTTACATCAATATAAGCACCAATGATAATAATAAATAACATCTATATAGAACCTTCTATGTACCAGACACTGTACGAAGTGCTTACAAAACAGTTTTTCATGGGGTGGCTAGGTGGCACAGTGAATAGAGCATCGTCCCTGGAGTCAGGAGGATCTGAGTTCAAATCCAGCCTCAGACACTTAACACTTACTAGCCGTGTGACCTTGGGCAAGTCACTTAGCCCCAACTGCCCTGCTTTCCCCCCTCCAAAAAGCAAAAACAAACAAACAAAAAAACACAATAGTATTTCATTTGATCCTCAAAACAATCCTTGGATATAGGTCCTATTATTATCCCCATTTTACAAATGAGGAAACTGAGGCAAGCAGCATTTAAGTGACTTGCTCAGGGTTACACAACAAGTAAGGGACCTGAGGTTGGATTTGAACTCAAGTCTTCCTAACTTCATGCCTGCTACTCCACCCACTGTGGAGCTCTCCCTCTTAACTCTTAACTCTTACAGAAATTTCTATCACTCATGATATTTATCATATACTGCCTTGAACTGTAGTTTTAAAACAATAATTCACATTTCTTTAATTATTTAAGAATTACAAAAATCTTTCTTTACAACAACCCTGTTAGAGAGGTAATGAAAGTATACTTCTTCCTATTTTACAGATAAGACAATGAGGATGAAGTAGGTTAAATGGCTTCTTCTAGACCACACAGCTATTAAGTTACACAACAATCACAAACCCTGATTCTATATCTAGTGCCCTTTATAGAGGTGGTTTGATATAGTGAAGAGCATGCTAAACTTTGAGTGAGGAAGACCTGAGCTCAAATCCCACCCTAGCCACTTACTAGCTATGTGACCCTGGGTAAGTCACATAACTTCTCTTTGCCTTAGTTTCCTTAGCTACAAAACAGGGATAATGACAGCACCTACTTGACAGGTTGTGAGGAACAAAGAACTTTGCAAACCTTACCATGCTATATAAAAATCTGCTACTTGCCCTGTCTTGTTTTGTCACTCCTATCCAAGGATGCTCCTCTTTTCTTGTCTCTCCAAGTAAATCATAGCCTCTGTGAGAGCAGGCAGCAGGTCTATGGCTTCTCCTATAGCTTCCACAGCCCCTAGCACAGATGATCAGTGAAGACTTGTTGACTGATTGACGTACAATCAACCACTGTGCTTTTCACCAGCCTCATACCACACTCCCCCTGGATTAGTGGGTGCTGCCCTATGTCTTTTGCAAGGAAACGCTACTGTCTATTGCTGCCAGTGACTGTTACTTCCTTCAATGGGCCAGCAACTAGTTGCTCCCTTCCCAGTTGTCCTCTCTGGACTCTCTCTTTGATATTTTTCATTTTCAGATGGGCTTTTCTCTACTTCATGCCTACTCTTCTCATTTCAGGTCTTCAGAATGTGCTGAGTATGACTGGAAATACTGATGAATCCAAGAGGCTTGTAGACACCAAATTGTTACCCATATTTCTCCAGACCCTGAATCATTCTGGCAGGGCTGGCCATGGACAAGATTATGGAACCTGGCATCTTCCCACTTCTTTTATGGTTTCAGTCTGCCCTTCTGCACCAAGCACTGCCCTCTTCCTATAATCCTATTTGAATACCCCTTTCCCCTGGAAGAAATAACTTTTAATGCTTTCATACTTCACTGTGAATAAGTTATAGGGAAAGAAAAAGGTCAGGAGGAGGTAGAGAATTCTCGGGACAAACCTCTCTGATCACCAAGTGAAAACGACAGAAAAGGAAAAGTTTGTTCCCATAGACTTTGTCCATATCCCTCAGAAGCAGTATGCCATGGTGGATAGGGCAATGGATTTGGAGCCAGGAAGACCTGGGTTCAAATCTCACTTCAGCTGCTTACTAGCTGTGTGACCCTGGGAGAGTCACTTAACTCCTATGTGTGGCAGGTGCTTCATTTATAAAACAAAGCAGTTGGACTTGATTGCCTCTAAGGTGCCTTCTGGTTCTAAATCCTATGATATGTAGCTCAGGACAAAATTAGTCCAGGATCTGGGATTTTAGATGTGTTCCAGATCTTAAGGATTTCCTTTTTCTTAAATATCAAGAGGAAATATTTTTCCAGTAGAGAAAGAGCGTGCCCCTTCCCCACATAGCTATCCCATGGCTATATGTATATTTTCATCTAAAATACAGCTGCTGCGATTCTAAGGTGGTGAGTTCCATTGTGCTCAGGGGAAAGCAGCCCAACAGGCGGTAAGGAAACGGGATGTCAGTTACTGGAGCCTTGGAATGAATGGGGAGGCCAATTTGCTCTTTTTTCCTCCCCTCCTGCCCTGCTTGTCTCAAAGTCGATGATGAGCCTCCCTTGTTGACGTTCTTTGGAGCCATTCTATCTTCTCCACCTACATCCCAGCTTCCCCAAATGTTGGAAATTAAGCCCAATCAGCAGATCTATTCATTCACAAGTGAAGTCTAGATGAGGAATAATGAAGAACAGCCAATAATGAGAAATGCAGCCTTCCTTCCTGCCTAGGCGGCTTTGCTAATGAGCCCAGGCTGGTCAGCTCCCTGCCTAGATGAGCAAAGGATAGATTCTGCCAACAGGGCTCCCTTGGGCCCGCAAACAGCACAGGGGAGGTTGTTTTGTTGTGGAGTTGTTTTCTTTTTTTTTTTTCTGTCCAAGTTCATCTACTGGCTGAAAAGGGAGGCCTTTGGAGTCCAAATGTCTGCCTCCAAAGCTATTTGTTAGTCAGGACAAATAATGTCAACATGTATGCTTCTTCAGCTCCCACGTTGGGCCCAGTCCTGTGTCTATCACTGTGGGAGATACAAAAATACCTAAGGCGTGATCTTTGCCTTCACATGGCTTAAAGACTAGTTGAGAGAGCAGAATGTGTGCTCATACAAAAAACGAGGATGATAAAGCAAACCATTGTTAAAAATATAAGTGAGAGGCACCCTGTCTGGTAGAAGTAAGGAACAAAGGCCTCTCATTTACAGAGGGATATCTTAATGACACAGGCAGCATGGTGTTGTGTCCAGAGAGCCAGTCTTAAAACTGAGAAGGCTTGGGTTCAAGTCTGCACTCTGACATACACAGTCATTTTATCTCTCAATGTTTTAGGCAATTAAGACTTTGAGTTGTAGAGAAGGTTCCTAATCTGCACTGGTAGACAGAACTTCCTCACTTGGGAGTTCCAGATCTTAATAAAAGCCCGTGTCCAGTTCTTAGGCCCATCCTAGTAAGGAAAGGGCAGATACAATCATTTTGTTTATATGTGTCACAGGCCAAAAAATGGCAACTCCCTTCTCCCCATTCTTTAATGGCTTCCTCCTCCCTCAAGGGCAATGCAAGGAGGCATTTCACACCTTCCACAATCTGGCTTCTTCCAGTAGAAGGTCCCTTCAGCTTCATGGCACTTTACCCCCCTTCATCTACTCTCCATCCCAGTGAATCTGGCCTGCTAGCCATTCCCTTTCCGTGAAATTCTACCTTTTGCTTTCATGTTTTTGTACAAGTGATCCCCTAAGTGTGCAATGGATACATTGCAACACTTCTCAGAAAAACCCAACTCCCTTTAAGACATAACTCAGGTATCTTGATTTCTCCCAGTTTTGGACACTATCTCCTTCTTGAAATTACTTTGTATGTACATACTTTGGACTTGTATATAATAACAACAGCTAAGAAATCTTTGATACTTTAAGGTTTACAAAGTTCTTTATATTTAGCTTTTCAGTTAATCCTCACTACAACACTGTGAGGCAGTTGCCATCATCTCTCTTTTACAGAAGAAGAAACAGATGGTCATAGAGGTTATCTGTCCTAGGGTTACAGAACTGCTAGTAAGTGTCAGAATTTGAATCCATATCCCCCTGATCCTATGATCTCTTTTTCCACTATCCCATCTTGCCTCTTGTCCAAGCCTATAGCACAACACCTCACCTCCAGTCTAAGTGCAGAATGAGCTCCTTAAAGATTGATTCTTTTTTTATCTCTATATCCCCAGCTCCCGGTACATTGTTGTTCAGTTGTTTCAGTTGTGTCTGACTCTTCCTGATCCCTTTTGGGGTTTTCTTGGCAAAGATACTGGACTGATTTGCCATTTCCTTCTCCAGTCTCTTTTACAGAGAAGGAAACTGATGCAAACTGGCTTAAGTGACTTGCCCAGGGTCACAGATCTAGGAAGTGTATGAGGTCAGATTTGAACTCACAAACTGACTCCAGACCCAGCTCTATCCATTGTGCCACCTGGCTGCCTGCTGGTACACAGTAAGTGCTTACTTAATAAGTTCTTTGTTGAATACATTTGAATTAAATCTACCCTTTATGTAAATCAATCCAGCTACCTCCTTTGGGGTCCAGCAGCTCTTCCATTAGCCATTCCCTGCAACCCCCAAATAACTCTGTCTGAGTCACAGGCACAAAGTTATTGAGCAAAAGGAAGAACCCACTATAGGGCAAATTTAAGTGCTCCAAGAGCTGTGTCAACTGAATGCAACTGAAGGAAGGCGTTAAGTGAAGTGTATTTGCATATACTGGCAAGCTGAGGTGTTTTTGTGTATAAGGATGGAATATTTCTGAAAAGTTTGAAGTCATAGGAAACCAAAAACTGTTCTTGGTGGGTGGGTAAAAAAATAGAAATTGGGAAGAAAAATGTGAAAGTGTTAAAATAAATGCAATGTAAAAACTGCTCTTTATAAATCTAGTCACTCTGGTAGTTTAGGATCACAAAATGGTATTGTGTCCAAGATGCTTTGCCTATAAAATTATCATGTTTGATAAATTTAGAAATGATAGGATCATAGGATTTAGAACTGTAAGAGACAGATCAAAAGAACTGCCCCTTATCCCCCAAAATATCAATACCAATTTGCCTGGAGGCTCAAAAGTGAATATAAGCATAATTTGTCCTATTATTAACCCCTTCAGTGAGGACCCCAGTTATCAGCTAAGTAAACGAGCCCTGAAATTGGGAATAAACCAAAGGCAAAGTCTAATTTACTGGTTATTCTAAAAAATAATGAAAAGAGGAGAAAGAATGGGAATGGTGTCCCTAGAGCTAAACATCATGCTAGGTTGAATCAGCATGACCTTGAGGACCTTTCAGGTCTCTCCCTATTTTAAAATTCCATGATCAGAATAACTCACTGTACTCTGCCCAGGCCAGACCAACATGTGGAATATTATGTTTGGTTCTGAGTGCTACAGTTTTCTTAATGCTTTAATAATATATTTATTTATTTATTTATTTATTTCAGAAAGGACATTAATGATCTAGGGGACATCTGGAAGAGGGCAACGAGGATGATGAAGGACCTCGAGTTAATGCCATCTAAAGATGTGAAGCTGAAGAAACAGAGTATGGTGTAGCCTGGAGAAGAGAAGAATCAAGAGAAATATGGTGGCTGTCTTCAAGTATTAGAAGGACTACCTCCAGAAAAGAGAGGAGCCTTCTTCTGTTTGAATAATTAAGTTGCAAAGGAGTCAATTCAGGCTTGCACTGTAGGGCAGGTAGCTCAAAGACTGCCTTCTGATGATGGCACAGAATCCCAGAATTTCAGAGTTGGAAAGGGCATCAGCAGTCATGCAGTCATCACACTGTTCTTGATCCATCTTCCGTTCTGCCAGGCCTGTTCCTCATTGGGTACTACATCCCATTGGATCGCTGATGGATGATGGTGATCTCTGATGGTGATCCATTGGATAACCATGAATCTACTTCTCCCTGACTCTCTTTTTGCTGGATGTTTCTTGAGGCTGCCACCTTTGGCACTTCAGCTGGAGTCCTAATCTGGGCTACCTCTTTTTTTTTTTTAAGCAATTGGGGTTAAGTAACTTGCTCATGGTTACACGGCAAGTTATTTCTGGGTGTGGTGCTAAGTATCAGAGCCCAGATTCGATCCCAGGTCATCCTGACCCTGGGGCCGGTGCTCTTACTCACTGCAACACCTGGCCATCCCTAAGCAATTGGGGTTAAGTAACTTGCTCAAGGTTACATGGCCAGGTGTTTCTGGGTGGGTGCTAAGTGTCTGAGCCTGGATTCAATCCCATGTCATCCCAACTCTGGGGCCGGTGTTACTCGCTGTGCTACCTGGCCGCCCCCCAGCCTATCACTTTCATAAGGGGAGTGGGTTCTATCATCTTTCTTTTAACTTGGAGCCCAGAGACCAAGCTTCAGCTCTACCATTGAGAAAGACTGGCCTCTCATATACCCAGACATCAGACTAGGAAAAAACCCTCAGCTGCTTTCTTTCCTCAGGGAAAGAAGTCTGTTGGCTGCTAGAGTTAGCTACGCATATCTTTTCTCTCCATAAAAAGAGGGAAGTCTGTCAGTTCTCAGAGTCTTAGCCTCCATGGGCTAAGTTCTTTTGGGAACATAAGAAAGCCAGCTAGCTAATTAAAGCCTTCAGACATTTATTCTATCTTTGAACTACTTGTAGGATGAAGACTTTATCTGACTTAAGGTTAGAAAGTTCCAATTAATTTTCTTATACTCCTGATTGTCAACCTTTATTCCCTTCAGGTCATTTCAGATACTGCCTTCCAATACAAACCACAAAGTACTATAGGGGTCTGAGGAACCTCTTTTTCTCAGTTCCCCTAAAGACCCTTTGTGTCTCCTGTGCAAATTAAATCAAAGCAAGCACAAAAGCTAAGCTAAGAGAACAAGACCACTTTCTTCCTCCTGGCTCATAATTCTATCTTACTTGTGTGTATGGGGATAAGGTTTTGAGTTGTCCTACAGATTCTTATTGTTCCTAAAAATTAGAGGTAACAAAAAAAATGAGCTAGCTTGAGAAATAATGGGCTCCCTCTTATCAAAGATCTTTAAACAGAGACTGGATGACTACTTGTCAGGTATAATGTAGAAGGAATTCATTTTGAGATATGGGTTGAATTAAATGGACATTAAAGTCCCTTCCAATAATTCCAGTTCTGAAATTCCGTTATCCTGTGAATAATACTGGGACTTTCCAGGGTGTGATGTATGGATGAAACATAGGATTAATACTTACCTGGAAGACAGCATCTATGGGCTATCCAGAGAGTTGGAGATACTGGTCAAAGTTATGAGGTAATTTAAGGTTTTTCCAAGAAACTGGGGGTTCCCAAAAGACTGAGCCCCCATAATGAACTGATCCTAGATGGAGAAGCTTGGGCAATCAGTCTGCCAGAAATCCATCAGCTGAGCAAAGAACTGAGCAAAATCCAGAGATGTATTGATTGGAAGAGAAGATTCAGCTTGTAGGAACTGTGTTAGGGATTAAATAGCCAGGATATAGAACTCTAGTCAGCTGATTCCCCTTGGTAGAGCTCTGGGGTTATTTCCAGAGTGGGCAAATCAGTGGTTAAGAACAGAACGGTTTTGCCTTGAGGCCAAGAGTATGTCACTGTGAAGGTTTAGAGAATCGAGAAACAGACAAGCTTGGCCTTGAAGATAAAGTGAATGAGCAATAACTCAAAACGTTAGGGTTAGATATGGACATAGCAGTTACAGAGAGAATGGGAAAGGAGCCTGTGCTGAATCGAATGAAAGTGCTACTTGTGACTTACTTAGCAGCTCATGTGTTTAGAGTGAATCATGTACATTATCTCATTTAAGCCTCACAACAACCCAACGAAGGAGATGCCATTGTTATTTCTATTTTACATGTGCAGAAATTGATGTGCAAAATTGAGTCACTTGCCTGGTGTCATACAGCTAATAAGTGACAGAGAAAGAATTTAAACCCAGATCTTCCTGACTCAGTCCAAATCTCCTTCCACTGTCCTATGTGGCCTCTGACAGCTCAGCTGACTGTGGGTCACTGGTCAGGGGCTCATCCATATAGAGCTGGTGGAGGCCTTTGCAGACGTCTAATCTGACATGGTCATGTTGCTTATGAGGAAATTGAGATCCAGAGAGATTTAGTGACTTACTCACCTACTCATAGCTGGATAGGGTCAGAGCAAGGATCTGAACTGAGTACCTTCTGATTTCAAGTCTAGTTCTCTATCCACTGTTTCATGATGACTTAGCTCAGCTGGCTTGAGGTAGTTGATAGCCCAGGATTTTAATCCACTGGGGTTAATATTTGCTTTGGTGTAGGAGGACTGCACTAGAAGTGACCTTGTCCCTTACCTTCTCCACTCTTAAGCAAAAAGCAGGCTATTAAAAATCCCAATGGCTGGGGCGGCCAGGTAGCACAGTGAGTAAGAGCACTGGCCCCAGAATTGGGACGACCTGGGATTGAATCTGGGCTCAGACACCTAGCACCCACCCAGAAACACCTGGCCATGTAACCTTGAGCAAGTTACTGAACCCCAATTGCTTTAAAAAAAATTCCAATGGCTTCAACTCAGCTCAGCTTTTGATTTTCTGCTTCAAGAAAAAGTGGAAAATTGGTTGCATCCCCTACAGAGAGGTGCCTTTCACCAGTTCTCTTGTCATTGTCTCTCCTTGGTTTCTCTTCAAACCCCATCCCCTACAACTGGACATTTCCCAGTGCTCTATCCCTAGCTCTCATCTCTCTTTTTTCCCTAGTTACTTCAAAAAGTACCTCGTGCAGGTAACTTCCAAATTCATCTCTTTAGTCTTGAACTCTCAGATTAGGTCGACATTTCCATCTTCAGTTACCTAAAGGGCTTTTCTGGTGTCTAGCACCTCAGACCTAACATGACCAAGTCTGAGCTCAGAATCCTTCCCCCCTCAATACACTCCTCCTTCTGACTTCACTATTAATTTCTGCAGTATGCCATTCACCTAGCCTCTCATGCTTAAAACCTTGGTGTTTTCTCTTCCCATTGACCTCTCACATCCAGTCAGTTACTAAGTCATGGTGTTTCAACCCATAAAGCATCCGTTATACTCATCTCTTTCTCTTTATTCCCACTGCTACTACCTTAATGCAGGTCTTAATTATTAACTGAACAGAACAGTATCATAACCTCCTCAAAGGTTTTCCTTCCTCCACAACCTCCCCTCTCCCATCCATTTTTTTCACCATTGTCAGAATAATCTTCCTTTTCCATACCATTCTATAGAGAGGCAACATGGCATTATGGTTAAAGATTTGGAAAGGTAGACCTGGGTTCAAATCCTGCTTTTGACATTAGTTCTGTGACCTTGGGTAAGAACTCTGAGTGTTCTAGACAATTCTCTGAGTTTCAGAGAAGGTTCCAACCTGCATCAGGAGAGGGAGCCTCCTCATCTGAAAATCTCTTAAACCAATGAAACAATAGATCTTTTACCTATCCTATCTCTAATCTCAACAGATCTGATCATGAAGATGGTAGGACCATTCATTCTCCCAAAGAATCACCAAAAAACTCTCTTGCCTACCAACAAGTTCCAGCTTCCTTGACTGGCATTCAAGGTCCTCCACGATTTTGTGGTACCTTAACCTTCCCAGCCTTATCTCATATTGTTCCCCCGCAAAAAACTTCATGCTTTAGTCTAGTTGGACTGTTTCTTGCTTCCCAAATACAGGCTATGTTCTCACTATCCAAACGCCTTTTCTCATTCTGTTCCCTATACTTGAAAAGTTCTCTTGCTCTGCACTTGTTGAACTTCTGTCCATTTTTTAAACCTCATTTTAAATGTCTTCTTCCCTGAGCCCTTGAGTAGGTAGCTTTGTTGCTGCTGTTCAGTTGTTTCATTCTTGAAATTTTTTGACCCCATTTGGATTTTTCTTGGCAAAGATACTGGAGTGGTTTGCCATTTCATTCTCCAGCTAATTTTACAGATGAGGAAACTGAGGCAAACAAGGTTAAGTGATTTGGCTACAGTCACACAGTTATTAAGTGTATGAGGCTGAATTTGAATTCAGGTGTTCCTGACTCCTGACTCCACTGCTTTATCCACTGAGCCACCTAGCACCATTCTCCTAAGACTACCCATAGTACATTTGGCAGGTAACTTTCTATTGCATTTATCATGACTTATGGTATGGTAAGGTATGGTAGGGTAGGGTATAGGATAGTATAGCATAGCATAGCATAGTACAGTACAGTACAGTATAGTATAGTATTGTATAGTGTCCTAACCCTCTGCTAGACTATAAACATTATGAGGGGAAGAACTGTCTCTAATCTAATTCTTGCTTCCCCCTGCCCCCAGCACATACCGTGAACACTAGATGCTTAAGAAGTGTTGGTAAATACTGGGTTTTGATTCCTTGGTCCTGTCAAGTCAATCCCTATGCCCTTCCTTGCTTTGGGTGCTAGCTGGTCCCAGCCCTTACATCCCTTGGTGAGGGCTCTAATGATAAATAGCTGTGGGACTTCTAGGTGATACCAAGCTGCTGGAATGAGCTAGTCACTCAATAGTCTTCACGGTAAAGTGCAAAGAGGACTGGACTTGGAATCAGGAAAGACCTGAGTTCAATTTCCACCCCTGCCCTTTAATTAGTCTTGTGGCTTTCAGGAACTCATTTAACCTTTCTCAGACTCAGTTTCCTCATGTGTAAAACTGGGATGATGACACCCTACCTCATACAGCATCAGATAATGTTTGAAAAGTACAATATAAATGTAAGCAAACTCTCCTATGATCATCATAAGCCCAAAAGTATTCCTATCATCAACTAGTCAAAGTATTATTAAGCCCTACCTCCTCTATGAAGCCTTTGCCTCAACTCTTCTCCAGCTTACACTGATCCTTCTTCCTCTATACTTCCAAATTGCTGATAGACTGTAGTACATATTTTCAATTCAAAAAGTAGTTATCAAGAATCTATAGCCCTTGGGGTGGCCAGGTAGCTCAGCTAGTAAGAGCACCGGCTCCAGTGTCAGGATGACCTGGATCAAATCCGGGCTCAGATACTCAGCACCACACCCAGAAATAACTGGCCATGTAACCTTGAGCAAGTTACTTAACCCCGATTGCTTATAAAAAAAAATCTATAGCCCCATTGGAGATATGGTAACCAAAAGCCAGGTTCTCTGTCCTTAAGGAATTTAATAGACTAGATCAGGGGTGGGGAAGCTGTGGTCTCAAGGTCACATGTGGCCCTCTAGGTCCTCATGTGTGGCCCTTTGAATGCAAACTTCACAGAACAAATCCCCTTAATAAAAGGATTTGTTCTGTAAAACTTGGACTCAATCGAAAGGATGCACCAGAAGACCTAGAAGGCTACATGTGGCCTCGAGGCTAAAGATTCCCCACCCCTGGTCTAGATGAAGAAGCATGACATAGACTAGCAGAGAAATCTAGCTAACTAAGAAAGGGACTGAGGCACCCTGGGTAGTGCAGGAAGGGAAAGAGCCTCGAAACCTTTAGGATACCAGGCTGCTGATACTAGCTCTGATGTTAATTAGCTGTATGACCTCAGAGCAAGTTCTCTCTCTGGGTCATCTATTAAAAAGGTTGCTGTTAAAGTGACTTTTAAACCTTAAAGTGTTACATAAATGCAAGTTCTTATTATCATTTTTTAAGTGTATTTGGTTAGAATTTAAAAAGAATGGCACCCATAATGCTCTCTGATTCCAGTCAGGAGACAAATCCTATAAAGCCAGAAAACGGGGCTTTGGGAGTATCTTTGGGTTTCAACAATCCATGCTCCTACTGTCCTCATTTAAGTTCAAGAATCCTGAACCTGAGGCCCAACAATGTCAACACCTGTATTTTAATATAATTGTTTTCCTTTTTAATCCTATGTGTTTTATTTGATGCCTTTTAAAGAAGGGGTCCACAGGCTTCACCAGATTGCCAGAGCAGTTCAGGACATTAAAAAGGTTGAGGACTTCGAAACTAGTATAACTGGAGGCAAATAATCCCCTGAGATCCCTAACTTCCCTCCTTCCACCTCCCTCCCTCCCCTCCTTCCTTTTTCTTTGTATGTTTTTCTTCTTTCTTTCTTCCCTCCCTCCCTCTCTTCCTTCATTCTTTTCTTGATCCTTTCCTCTCTTCTTTTTTCCCTCCCTACTTTCATCCTTTCCTCTCTTTTCACCTTCTTTCCTCTATGCCTTTCTCCCTCCCTCACTTCTTCCTTTCTCCCTTCATTCTTTCCTTTATTTCCTCTCTTCCTTCCTTCTTTCCTTCATCTCTTCTTCCCTTCCTCTGCTTTTTCTCTTCCTTCCTCCTTCCCTTCCTCCCTCACTTCTTCCCATCCCTTTTTCCTTCCTTACTCTCTCCCTCCCTCTTTCCCTCCTTTCATTTCTTCTTCCCTTCCTTATTTCCTCCATTTCCTCCTTCCCTTCTTTCATCCCTTTCTCTTTCCCCTTTCCTCCATTTACTCTCTCCTTTCCTTCCTCTCTCCCTTCCTCCCTTCCTTCCTCACTTCTTCCTCCCTTCCTCACTTCTTCCCTCCCTCCCTTCCTTATTCCCTCCATTTCTTCCCTTCATTCTTCACTTCTTTCCTTCCCTTCTCCCTTCCACCTTCCCTCCCTCCCTTTCTCCCTTCTTTTCTTCCTCCCTTCCTTCTTCCCTCCATTTCCTCCTTTCCTTCCTTCCTTCCTTCCTTCCTTCCTTCCTTCCTTCCTAACTTTTTCCCTTTCTTCCACCTCCTCCTTTTTCTGCTTTCTTGCTTTTTTTCTTACTTCCATCTATCTAGCTTGGCTTCCAAATGGAGCAACCAAAAGCCTGAGGTGAATGCAGCTCCAGATCACAGAGCAGGGCTTAGGCAAAGAGACTGCATAACACCCTCCCCCACAAAATGCTAACAACAGCTTCCACCTCTAAGTCTAGGCATCTGCACTACAGACCAGCAGCTGTAATAGCCTGCATCTGCTATTTTTCTTTCACTTAAAACAAGTCAGCTTTATTCTCAACAAAATGTCCCTGCAATCTTCACTGTGACTCAAAAGCATTCACTTCCATGAAGCCTTGAAAGGATTGCCCCTCAAGGTCATAGCAATAGCATTTCTCTTTAAGGCTACAGAAAGAGGCAAAACAAAAGAGTAGCCCCTTACATGGGCACATCAGCAGGTGTGGCTTCTAGGTCTATGGTTCTTCATTCATTACTTGGAGTAAAATGGAAAGTAGGTTGGAACCCTGTTAGATTCAAGGGGCCTCTGAATGTTAAAGCAAAGAAAGGCCCAGGAAGGATTCCCTGAATTTTTTTTTTTTTTTACCCCTGGAGGGTAGGTCAGTCCAGACTTGTGATTTCACTTTCCCAGAGGGAGAGAGGGAGGAGGCAGAATTCTTCTGTAGGGAAAAGTTGCATCTTGACAACTTTTCTATTACTTTTGGTCATTGAGGTAAAGGGACCTGGTCAGGGTCATATGGCCACTGTGTCCTCATTGTTCAGCAGTTTCCGACTCTATGTGACCCTATTTGGAGTTTTCTTGTCAAAGATACTAGAGTGGTTTGCCATTTCCTTCTCCAACTTACTTTACAGATGAGGAAACTGAGGCAAACAGATTAAGTGACTTGTCTAGGATCACACAGCTAATACGTGTTTGAGGAGGGATCTGAACTCGGGTCTTCCTGACTCCAGGCCCAGAGCTCTATCTACTGCATTACCTAGCTGCCATAGCCACTGTATCAGAGGCAACATTTGAAGCTTGGTCTGTCTGACTCTAAGGCCTCAATCCACTCACTAGACCAGGCTGCCTTTCCTCCTGATTGTTATGGACGCATAAAATCTTTTAAAGATTGTGAAGAATCTTGCAGGTCATCTCATATGACCTCCCACCAAAAGGTAAGAATTTCTCCTTACCATTAAAGAGTACCATTACCAACAGGCTGTCATTCAGCCTCAATCTGAATGCTTCCAATGACTGAGAGTGTATTACTCCATTCTGCCCAGTAGAAAGAGAGCTTCTTGAGGGCAGGGATCGTTTGGGGTGTTTGACTTTGCATTCCCGTCACTCGGCACAGTGACCTGAACATAATAGATTCTTACTTTGTTGGAAGAATGAAGTTTTCATTAAAGTCTTCTCTTGGGGCAGCTAGGTGGCTCAGTGGGCAGAGCACTGGCCCTGGAGTCAGGAGGATGAGTTCAAATCTGACCTCAGACATCTGACACTTACTAGCTGTGTGACCCTGGGCAAGTCACTTAACCTGGATTGCTTCACAAAACCAGGAAAAAAGTCTTTTCTTAAATGGAAATGAAATCTGCCTCCCTGTAACTTCCACCTGTTGTTATTGTTCTACCCCCTACACTCACATACACACACACTCACACACACACATATACACACACACTCACACACAAGCCTAATCCCTCTACTAAATGATAGGTCTTGAAATGTTCAAAGACAGCAATCAACCTCTACTTTAATTTTTACCTCTCCAAGCTAAACTTTCTCAGGCTCATTTCAATTGAATTTCTAGTGCCTTACATGGTCTCTGGTCTCAGTCTCCCAGCTGAAACTCAGACCAGCAGGTCAAGTTCCCAGAAGATGGCGGGTCTTACTCCTCTGGGATTATAGGGGTAACCCTGAAGGGTTGGGTAGTGTTTTAACACTATGAATCACAAGCCTCCATTGGGGATGTTTCCCCAATGTCATCTAGCCAGTGAGCAACTCCCCAGTATCAATAAATACCAATTAGCTTTTCTATTCACTGCAAAGGTATAGCGAGGACTGAAGAATAACTACATCACCCATGCCAGGAGCACACTCTCATCTATGAATTCCCTTGGTCTCTAGGGAAGGTGGGCTTAAATCTAAAGGGGTTGCTAGTAAACATCACTCTCCCAACTTGAGAGTGGGGGAAGGTGAGAAATACTTCCTGACCTCGGAATTTTTTACCCTTTTCTTCATCTCTCTCCTCAAAATCTCCACTAAAGTTTGCTTCTTTTTTGTTTTTGTTTGTTTGTTTGTTTTACTTTTTGGAGGGAGAAGGTAGAGCAATTGGGGTTAAGTGACTTGCCCAAGGTCACAAGCTAGTTTTTGTGTTAAGTGTCTGAGGTCAGATTTGAACTCAGGTCCTCCTGACTCCAGGGCTGGTGCTCTGTTCACTGTGCCTCCTAGTCGCCCCTAAAGTTCACTTCTGAGTAGCAAATGGACTAGTTGCTCCATTGTTCACCGGGGCTGGCTCTTTGATGACTCAAGTCCAAACAGGTAGCTCAGCTACTTCACTGGACTCAGCTGCTGTGGCTGTTTGCTGATTCTGTTACCAGATCCATTCACTGGATGTCTGATAGCTCTTCCAAACTTTCAAAGCTCAGGAGGTCATGATTTAGTCTCTTCCCTCCCCAGATATGCATTTGCTTGAAGTAGAAAAAAGGATATATACAATGAAACCCAATAAACAGTCACCATGCATCCATTATAGTGCAATGGCTGGGTGAAAGAGAGGGTCACCCTCCTTCACCCAGAGACCCACAGGGTTTCATGCCTACTTGAGAAGAGAGAAGGAAATCATCCTCTCTTCCTTTTGTATGCACACTCAGTTCTAATTCACCAACGATTTTAAAGGGGGAGAGGAAGGGAGATGCCTACCATGAAGTTAGACAACAAGAAACATCCAGAAGATGACCATGCAAGCTGTGTAGCAGGGAGGGAAATCACATATTTCCAAAAGTACTGTCACCGAGTCTTCAAGTGAGTGGATACTGATTGTGGCCTTCGTTATCTAGTCCTCCCATTACAAAACTAATCAACATATTCTTACCATATAAAAATGCTCCCCAGACCATCTATTCTGCTTCCAGCCCTACCCCTGCAGCCATTGTCCAGTAAAACAAACCTTATGGAGATAGGACTTGGCACCTGTTTCTGCAGGTGTTATGGCCTCTACCTCCTCAGCAGCCCCAGCTTCTGAGGACATGGGAAATAAAGTTCTTGTCACTATGGTCCAATGCTTAATAGCAGAAACAGACACCATTTTATCAGTGGAAATGACATTAAAGAAGATGCACTACCATCTGCTTTGTGACTGCACCCTAAGGACCTTTCCATCTGACTTGCAGCTGGAACTTCCTGTGTGTATTGTCTCCCTCTATTAGAATGGGAGTTCCCTGAAAGCAGAGACAGTTTAGCTTTTCAATTTGTAGCCCTGGTGTTTGGCACAGTGCTTGGCACATAGTAAACCTTTAAGAAATGGGGTCTTTTTGTGCAAGGTACTGTTGTAGGTGCTTGAGACACAGGTGAAAGGGGCCATTTTCTTAGGTGTTCCATGTTCCCGGTATGCTTCAGGATCTAAAAATTATCACTTATTGGGACAGTCTCTGGGCTGCAAAAAGGCTTCACATAGGCTTCCTTCACATTTACAACAGGCAAAATGTAAAAAGAAACACTGGCGGGAGTCTTAAAAGTAAAAGCTAGTAAGGAATAGGAGATTTTTGAGGCTAACTGGAAGGTTGGGAACAGAGGGAAGAGAAGAGAGAGATAAGAGAAAATAGCAAACTCAGGCAATAATAGTTGGCCAAATTGTTGGTGAGTCATGTGTGACTCTTCATGAAGCCATGGGCCATATTGTTCATGGGATTTTCTTGGCAAAGATACTGAAGTGGTTTGTCATTTCCTTCTCTAGTAGATTAAGGCAAATAGAGGGCAAGTGATTTGTCCAGGGTCACATAAGTAATAAGTGTCTGAGGTTGGATTTGAACTCAAGTCTTCCAAGTCCAGGGCTTTATCCATTGAGCCTCCTAACTGTTCCTAGGCAAGCAAAGGTTAAATGATTTGTACAAGGTTACATAGATAGTAAGTGTCTGAGGTCACATTTGAACTCAGATCTTCCTGATTCCAGGTCCAGCACTATCTACTGGGTCATCTAATTGTACTAGTTGGCAAGATGCAGGTTTATAATGATAGGTTATAGGTTACATGGTGCTAGGACTGGAATGATTAAAAAAATGGAAGCATTGACTGTAGAGAGAGACAGAGATAGAGATGGAGACAGAGGGGCAAATAGGAGGCAGAAACAGAGACACAAAGAGAGATAAACAGAGAAACAAGATGGACAAAGAGAGACACATAGAGATAGATAGATAGAGAGAAGACCTGCTAGGGTAGTCCCAAACTCTACCATACTGTATGGATTCAGATATTGACTGGGGACCATGGTCAAAAGCATCAGTACCCAAAGCAAGCAGTGCTCCCTACCTCGCTGGGTTGAAAGTGAGGGAAATTCAATTAAGTAATGTAGCTTTCATCCCTAGCTCCATGGATATAACTGGATATAACCTTTCTCCTGATGTGAAGATAGAAGAGGAATGGAACAGGGAGTTGGCTTATAGTATCCCTTGGAGGCATGAGAGAAAACTACCTGAACATGGGTGTCAGAAATGCTTGATGTTTGTATTACCTTATTATTATGTCTTATTCATGTTTTTTTGCTTTGATCTCATGTCATCCAGCTTAGTCTGATAAGAATTTGAGATGTGAATGTGAAGATATGGTAAGCCCTTGGGCTTAAAAGATTAAATAAGGCTAAACTTCGCCCATAGGAAGGGTGCAATCTGATAGAACAGATATGTAAGTCACGTTACACAAATAACTAAGATGTAATGTACCCTGTAGTGAGTGTAAAGGAGAGTCCCAGAGAGAGTTCTTTAGAGGAAAAAGATAAGTGCCCCTTAGAGAGGTCAAGAGAGACTTGATGAAGAAAGTAGAATCTGAACTGAAACAAGAAGGAATGGAGGGATTTCAGCAGGAAATGGGGGGTGAGGGAAGTCTATTCAAGGCTTGGGGAATCAACCAGTTAATTAACAAGCATTATTAAATACTTAGAATGTGTCATACACTGTGGTCAGTGCCTGAGATACAAAGACAAAAGTGAAAGGCCCTGCCCTCAAGAAGATTCCAAACTAATAGGAGGAAACACATTTAAGGGAATGGTGGCCAGGAGAAGGAGTTTCAGTTTAAACAATCACAGGAATTGTGAATGAACTCATCCTTTTCAGTAGCAATGCTATTATTGATCCAATGATTGACATTTATGTGAATAGAGATAGAAGAAAGCAGGCAAGATGAGCACTGTGAATAGTACAATTTGGCTGGAAAGTAGAGACTTGAAGGGAAAAAATGGGAGGTGGAACCAGAAATGTAGTTATGAAACAGACTGCAGAGAGTCTTGAATGCGTAAGGACTTTAGATTTTACCCTGTAGACAACAGAAACAACTTAGAATACTCTTCTTTTGGGGGGGTTTGGGGAGATAGGAGATGTAGAACACAATCAGAGCAGTATTTTAGAAAGATTACTAGGCAAAGGATGAAGGATCTCCTGGAGAATGGAGATACTGGAGGCAGGGGGACCAGTTAGAAGAACATTATTGAACAACTATATAATTAACCATCTTATACTGTATTCTAGTAATATCCTAAGTTTTTGGTAGTTTGATATGGCAGTGAACCTGTTAATTCATTTAACGTTGTTATATATTGACATGGCCCTATTCCCTCAGCAAGAGGATCATTACAGTATAAATAGGATGGAGAACAGAACAGGAAATGAAGTGAACAATTTTGATGATATAAAATTGAAAAGTTTTGGCAAGGATACCAAATTCTGGGGGAAAGTACTAGGAGAGGAACTGGACCTTGATTTCACTGAATGGAAAACTCCCAGGCTGGAAAACTAATCAATACAGTGCCTTCTCTGCAATCTAAAGTCTTAGAGAGCTGTCCAGGAGACTCTGAGAATGTCAATGAATTGCCTAGGTGACACAGATTAGAGACCAAACTCAAATTGAGGTCATCTTGTCTTTGAAACTGATTCTCTATCCATGAGGCCATGCAAGTAAGAGAACTTAACAAAAGATGCAGGGAAAGGTGGGAAAGATTCTGGTGGAGAACAGTTTTAGATGATCATCTTATACCACATACCACAGTAAATTATAAATGGATACAAGACCTGGATATAAAATATCATGTTACAAACAAATTAGGGGTGAAGGGGAGGAGGTACCTTTCACAACTATGGATAAGGAAAGAATTCTTGATGAAACAAGGGATAGAAAGGATGATAGGAGATTTTTAAAGAACAATAACAACAATCATTTTGTTTACTTGAAATAGAAAAGCTTCTGCTAAACAAAATCAGTGAAGTTAGTAAAAGGGAAATGAATTGGAATAAATCTTTGCAATAAAATTCTGTATAAAGGTCTAATATTTATGACATATGGGGAATTAGCACAAATATATAAGAATAAGAGTAATTACCCAGTATATAAATAGTTAAAGGATATGAATGGGTAGTTTTCAAAAGAAGAAAAGCAAATTATCAACAGCCATATGGAAAAAAAAATCCATGAAATCATCAATAATAATACAATAGAAAATTGAAACAATTCTGAGGTTCCACTTTAGATCCATCAGATTGCCAAAGGGGATAAGAAAGGAAATAGAAACTGTTGAAGGGGTTATGGGAGGGCAGGCATATGAATTTATTGTTAGCACAACTTTGCCTTAATCCAACCATTGTGGAAAGCAATTTGGAACTACACTTCTAAATTCACTAAATTGTATATATATATATAATCTCTACTACTAGGTTTAGAGAGTAAAAAAAAAAAAGAAGGAAAAGACCCATGTGTACAAAAATGTATAAACAAAGAACTAGAAACAAACAGGTGCCCATCGGTTATTGAGGAGTAATTGAGCAAATCATGATGATATGTTATAGGATATGACAAGAATGGATTCAGAGAAACATGGAAGAACTTATGAGAAATGATTCAGAAGAAAATGGATAGAACCAGGAGAATTATTTATGCAATGATTTCCACACTGTATAGAAAAACAATTGTGAAAAACTTAAGAACTAAGGTCAATGCAATGGCCATTATGATTCCAGAAAACTGATGATAAATTAAGCTTCCTATCTCTTGGCTGAGAAATGATGGTCTAAAGATGTAGAATGAGATTTTTTTTTCAGAAATAGCCAATGTGTGAATTTGGTTTGCATCACTATACTTATTTGTTACAAGGGAGAGTTTTTATTTTCTCTTTTTTTGGAGGGAATAAGGAGGTGGGAAAAGGGAGGGAGTAATAAGAATACTAAAAAAGGGAAAAAGTAAAAGAACATCAGAATCATTTAAAAAATAAATAGATGAAAGCAGAAGGAAATTCAGAAGGTGACAAACAAATAGGGCAGTTTTGTCACTACCCTGTTTATTTTGAATTTTATTTAAAAAAATAACAACCAAGTTATACATAGTGGAAAAATACAAACTGTACATATCAGAAGCTCATGGTTTCATATGCTATTCCCCCTGCCTTTTCTTTGTATATTGAAATGTTTATAATAAAAAAAAAAGATTTTTTTATTTTTTAGGAAAGAAAAAAAGGGATGGAGAGGAGTGATATCCTGAGGTAGGAATCAACAGAATGTAAACTCCTAGAATGCAGGGACTATTTTCATTTTTTGTTTTCATATCCTCCATGTGTAGAGCAAAACCTGGCACATAAATGGTGCTTAATAATTGCTTACTAAATTGAATCAATGGGACTTGCAAGTGATTAGACTTGACAGATCAGTTGGCTCTTGGTATCTACAAAAGAGAACTGGAGATTCTGTTCCCTACCTTTAACTGTTACTGTGAACTAACAGGGCTTCATTAATTCAATAAGCATTTATTAAGCACCTACTTGTGCCAAGCACTGCTCTGCCCATTGGGGATAGATAAGAACTGGGCCTGTAATTTTATGGGCATAAGAATCTCTTGGATGAAGAAACTTCCTCTACCAATTCATGTTAGCAGCTTCTCCACACCATGTAGTGCTAGAGTAGCCTAGAGCACTGAGAGATCAAGACTTTTCCATTGTCAGGGGCAGAGCCAAGATGGCAGAGTAGAAGCACGACCCTCCCGCGGCTCCAGCTTCAACCCTCCCCAATCCATGTAAAAAGGGGACTCTAAACAAACTTTGGAGCTGCAGAACCCACAAAATGACACAGAGAAGCTAACCTCCCACCGAGAACAGCCCGGCAGGCCGGCAGGAATCAGCCAGCGCAACACTCTGGGAGCCGAGCCCAGCACCACGCTGAGGCTTTAGCCCCAGGGCGGGCCTGACCTGCCAGAGGGACTCCAGATCAGCAGCAGCTGTGGCCGTTTCCAGATTTATCGACACATAGATGCGAAGGAAAAGGTGAGAGGCCAGTGCAGTCTGGACTTTGGGACCCAGTAAGTGGGAGTGCGTGGCTTTTACCCCCGGGGCAAGAAACCGCTGAGACGCCAGCACAGCCTGCCAGCACCACATGGTGGCTTCAGCTCCTGGCCTGCAGAGTGTAGGGGAACCTCATCGCTCTTGCTTTAACCTGCTTGGATCTGGATTGCAGTCTAGGGTGGAGGTCCTGGGGTGTGTGTCCAGCTTGCCAGAGCGTGTGGAGACCTCAGAGAGGGCACCCATCTAATATATATATCATTATATATATTATATATATATAATATATAATACCTCCGGCAGCTGAGAAAACCCCAGCGTTTGGGACGAAAACTCCCTTGTCTGGTGGCAGAGTCCTACTGTGGCAAAAAGCCCAAAAGTCAAATCATTGAGT
>NW_027186296.1:32886122-32945041 GCF_028583685.1 Petaurus breviceps papuanus | reverse complement strand
TGCCTCAGTTTCCTCATCTTCAAACTGGGAATGATAATGATAGCACCTACCTCCCAGGGTTGTTAAAATTAGATAGTATTCATAAAGTGTTTTGCAAACCTTAAAGTGCTATAAAAATGTTGCTATCATTATCATGGGAACATTGACTTGGAGCTGGAAAGGACCTTTGGAGTTATACAGTTCAACCCTTTTGTTTTATAAATGAGGAAATCTTAAGTGACTCGTCCAAGTTCACAGAGGTAATAGATGGTGAAGTCCAGATTCAAATTCAGGTACATTGACTCCAAAACCAGCATTCTTTCTTCTTCACCCCACAACCTACAATGACTAACTGGCTTGTAAATATTGGAGAGGTAGCTGGGAGATAAGGGTGTGCTGGACCCAGCTCAAGACAGCCCCTGAGAACTGATTGTTAAATTTTCAGTGATTTCAATGTTCATGCCTACACTTAAAATTGGCAAATGCTATAAATCAGTGCTTGACTTATTATTTTGTTGGCTAATCTAGATTTGAGAAATTGACAAAAGAAATGTTAATTGTGCAGATTAAATGTGTCCTGCATTCATTTCCCCTCCAAGACAGATAGGTGTTAAACAATTACCAACACAATGAAAAATTTACCAACCATCAATGAAAAAGTGCTGAACCAGGTCATGAATCTTCATGACCCCATTTGAAGTTTTCTTCGCAAAGATACTAGAGTGGTTTGCCATTTCCTTCTTCAGCTCATTTTACAGATGAGAGAACTGGGGCAAACAGGGTTAAGTGACTTGTCCAAGGTCAACGGACTAGTAAATGTCTGAAACAACATTTGAACTCAGATCTTCCTAACTCCAGGTCCAGCTCTCTATTCACTCTCAAGAGGGCTAACTTCTCATTCTGACTCTGCCTATTGTTGTATAATCTTGCTAATCCTCTACAGATCAGTTTCCTCATCTCTAAAGTAGGCATAAAAATCTAGCCCAGGGGTGGGGAACCTGCAGCCTAGGAGTCATAGCGTCAAGGCCACAGGTTCCCCACTCATGATCTAGTCCCACCTCCCCTTTCTTCTGCTACTTTCTACTTTTATGAAACCTCACCTACCTGGGCCTTGGTTCCTTCACCTGTAAAGTGAAGGGTGTGGGTTAGATGGGCCTATGGTCTCTTCCAGCTCTAAAACTATCATCTTCTGACCTAAGATCCTGCCTTATGTGGGAGCTCTGAGCATTATATGAAATAATGGATGTTTTCCAAATGTGAGACACAGTTCTATATGGGTTCAATGGGAAAATCAAAGAATCACATTTTCCCATCCATTATAAGCAGTACATTTGTTTGTAGACCTCTACTTACCATTCGTTTTAGGAAACATTAACAACTCCCAAAATATTTACAATATCTCCAAAACAGAGGCAATAAAGATCAGGGGTGATAAACTGCATGTCCACATTGGCATGAAACAATCCATTACTGAGTGTGCAGCCAGAGAGAGACATAATGTTAAAAAAACAAACAAAATCAAACCTTCTCAAATATTTAGATCCAATATGTTATTGGAATGATACGTTAGTGGCGCAATGTCCATATATCTTCCCCAGGACAAGTCTCTCAATAGCTAGTGAATGTGGTGGGGAATGGGAAGTACTTAATGCTTGGCCCAGGCTGCAAAGCTGCCTTCATGAGATTTACAGACTTCCCCCTGTATCCACCAACTCTGGTTAAGGTACCCACAGGAAAATGTCAGTGGCATTCAGGGCCATTTCAAGGAAGTCTTACTGGTTAGAACTTAGCCTGCATTTCTGGGGCAGAGTAATAGACTGGCAATTACCAGTGGGCAATAAGCAGCACATTCCCCTTAGTTCATCAAACTGAGGGGAAGCTAAGGTGGAAATAATATTGGTTTCTAGGAGAAACACCTTGACCTCAGCCTTCCCCTTAGTGTGGGCAGAAGACTTGGAACCTGGTGACTGTCAGACTACCCTGTGGCACCTTGTTGAACTAACTTGTCTGGGCTGTATCTCCCACAGGGACTCAATATCAGCTGGTTGGTATGTCTGGAGTTTGCAAAGAGCTTGGGTGATTTTTTTTAACAAATAAAAGTATTTTTTTTATTGCAGTTCCCAGCCCACCTAGCACCAGCTGTGATGAGAATCACTTTTATGGTAAAGTGCTATTGATAAAATTGCTCCCACTGGATCTTAGCTATGCACTGATGATGCAGCTCACTTGTTCTCTCCAGTTCTTAACAGGCTTATTCCCCCCTCCACCCATCTCTCTTTCTACTTCCCATTTCTTTCCATCTCCTTTCCCTTACCATCTCTATCTACCTCTCTTACTCCCCTCATCTCTCTCCTCCCCCCATCTCTTCTCTCTTTGTCTCTCCTCTCGGTCTCTCTCTCTGTCTCTGTCTCTCTCTCTTCCAGTCTCCCATCTTTCTTTCTCTTCTCCCTTTGTTTCTTTCTATATACATGTTTTTATATTTCCCACTTCCATCTCTCTGTCTTTCTGTATCTCCCTCTACCATCCCTCTTTACGCTTCTCCTATGTCTCTCTTATCTTTCCCTTCCTCTCTCACACCTATGTTTCCTCTAACTTTCTCTCTCTCCCTTCTCATCCCTCTGAGTCTCCCCTTCAACTCTTTTTTTTAAAAAGCAATTGGGGTTAAGTAACTTGCTCAGAGTTACACAGCCAGTTATTTCTGGGTGTGGTGCTAAGTATCAGAGCCCAGATTCAATCCCAGGTCATCCCGACTCTGGGGCCGGTGCTCTTACTTGCTGTGCTACCTGCTGCCCCTCCCCTTCAACTCTTTATCTCCCTGTCTTCTTTCCTCCATCTCTCTCTACCTCTGCCTTCTTTCTCATTTCTCTCTTCACTCATTCTTCAATTACATCTCTCTCTGTGCCTTTCTATTTCTCTGTTTATCCCTTCCCTGTCTTTTCATGTCTCTCCCTTTCCTCTCATCTCCCTCTGAGTCTCTCTTTCTTTGGGTCTCTCTTGCCAATTCTCTGTTTACTCTCTATGTCTTCTTTTGTTCCTATCCTTAAAAATGCCTCCCCTCCTCATTTTTCTCCTTATAATTCAAGGAGACCCTGAAGAGGCTCCAATAAGATTGACAGGCTGTTTGGTGAGAATTGGTATTGCTGATATAATGGAATTCACTCAGAAGGTGGCTACTCTTGACTTCATGCCTCAAATACATGCAGGGTAGGTAAGGCCAACAGCTGCCTATGCAGTACACACTGTGATAGGTGTGGTTTTTCCTTTCCCCTTCAACAGGGCCTGAAATTCCCACTCTTAGACTCAGTACTTCAGGTCAAATGACAAAGCTGGGGCATCCATTGACATGTATTTATGCTCCTCTTCCAAAAGGAGAGAGAGGTTAGTGGTAATTTGCTAGCTCCCTCTTTCCTATTAACACATCAGCACCCCTTACACATCATTGGGGCTTCATTTATCAGATGTGCTAGTTCCCCCCTTGGACAGGAGGAAAGCAAAGCACAAAGGAGTGGTACATAAGACAGCAGGAACCATTTGTGAATGGGAAAGGAAGGTCAAGAAAGGTCCAGAGTGTGGGATACTGTCAGGGAGAGTAAAAATAATCACAATTAACATTTGTCTAAAACTTTAAATTTACAAAGTACTTCTCTTAGGACAATCCTATGGGGCAGATACTGTGATACATTATTATTATCTCTGTCATTTGACAGAAAAGGAAACTTAATCCAAGTCCAGTTCTCTTTCTACCACACCAAATTGTCCCATTATAGACCCGGGCCAGCTGTGGGACACCAGAAGATTGCCGTTTACCCTAGAAGATCAAGGATGTAGTTACCTCTCCCCCCCCCCCAAAAAAAAAAAAAGAGCTACCAAGATATTACCTAATTCACCATTTTTGCAGACTGATATTAAATGTGGAAATCTTAGGAAGGAAACAAACATTTATTAAGTATCATTTATGTGCCAGGGACTGTGCTAAGTGCTCTGTGAATATTATTTAATCCTAATTTTACCACCCTGAGAGATAGGTACTATTATCACCCCCATTTTGCAGTTGAAGAAATTAAGGTAGACAGATTAAGTGATTTGCCCAGGATTACACGGCTAACTAATAAGTGTCTAAGTTCAAACAATTTACCCCATTCTACTTCTCCCTTCTTTCCATATCCATTGTGCTCCTCATTTCTTTTAATGTCATTCACTCAAATCCAGTGTATACCCATACCCTCTGCTTATATGTATTCTCTCTAGCTGTATTATTGGTCATACAATTTTTTAAAATTCTTTTATTTGGGGGGGGGATTTATTTTTATTTTATTTTATTTTTATTTTATTTTTTTTATTCTTATATTTTTTGCCCTTTTTTGGTAGGGCAATTGTGACTTGCCCAAGGTCACATGGCTAGTTTTGGTGTTAAGTGTCTAAGGTTGGATTTGAACTCAGGTCCTCCTGACTCTAGGGCTGGTGCTCTATTCACT
Source organism: Petaurus breviceps papuanus (assembly GCF_028583685.1). Lineage (NCBI taxonomy): Eukaryota > Metazoa > Chordata > Mammalia > Diprotodontia > Petauridae > Petaurus > Petaurus breviceps. The sequence goes on along the minus strand of NW_027186296.1, from coordinate 32,940,587 downwards.
GAGCCACCTAGTAGCCCCCGGTCATACAATTTTTAAGAATTACAAGTATCCCTTTTACATGTAGGGATGTAAATAGTTTAGCTCTATTGAGTCCCTTCTGTTTTCTTTTCTCTTTTTAAAGTTTATGCTTTTCTTGGATCTTGATACTGGAGGTCAGATTTTTGGTTTAGTTCTGGTTTTCTCCTTAGGAAAGCTTGAAATCCTTTTATTATGCTTAATTTTGCTGGGTAAGTGATTCTTGGTTGCTGTCCTAACTCCTTTGCCTTCTAGAATAACATGTTCCATGACCTCCAGTCCTTTAATGCTTCAGCTGCTAAGTCCTGTGAGATCCTGATTGTGACTCCCCAATATTTGAATTGTTTCTTTCTGGACACTTGTAGTATTTTTTCCTTAACTTGGTAGTTCTGAAATGTAGCTATAATGTTCCTTGCAGTTTTATTTTGGGATCACTTTCCTTAGGTGACTGGTAGATTCTGGTTCCAGGATATCGGGGCAGTTTTCCTTGTTAAATTCTTGAAAGATGCTGTCCAGGTCCTCCTTTTGATTATGGCTTTCAGGCAATTCAGTGATCCTGATATTGTCTCTCCTAGATCTATTTTCCAGGTCAGTTGTTTTTCCCAAGAGGTATTTTATATCTTTTCCCATTTTTTCATTCTTTTAAATTTGTTTGATTGATTCTTAATGTCTCATAAAGTCATTCGCTTCCATTTGTCCCATTCTAATTTTTATGATATTGTTTTCCTCAATCAACTTTTGTACTTTCTTTTCCATTTGGTCAGTTGTACTATATAAGGAGTTGTTTTCTTCAGTGGATCTTTGGATCTCCTTTTCCATTTGCCCAATTCTACTTTTTAAGCAGTTTTCCAAGCTGTTGACTCTTTCTTCACAATTCTTTTGCATAACTCTCATTTCTTTTCCTATTTTGTTCTACCTCTCTCATAATTTTTTCTTCAAAATTCTTTTTTTTTTCATTTTTCAAATGCTTTATTAACTTCTGATTTATATCATTCATTCCCACCAGATTTTGGGTTACAAATTTTCTCCCCATTTTCCCCCTACCCACCACCCCAAAATAGTAGTCCCACAGGAGATCCCCTCCTCCAATCTGCTCTCTACCATATCTTCTCCCATATCCCCTTCAACTTTTCCAGTAGGGCATGGTGAATCTCTATGCCCCAGTGCTTGTATATCTTATTTCCCAATTACATGTAAAATAGTATTAATAATGGCATATATATATATATGTGTGTATATATATATATATATATATATATATATATATATATATATATATATATATATATATATAAACATTTGATTTTAAAACTTTGAATTCCAGATTCATTCCCTTCCTCCCTTGTCACCCACCCTTACTGGGAAGATAAGCAGTTCAGTATAGGTTGTACATGTGTAGCTAATGCAAAACATTAACATAGTAGATGTATTGTAAAAGACTGACTATATTTCCCTCCCTCCTATCCCACTTCCCAATTGTTCTATTCTCTACTTTTATCCCATCCCTTTTCAAAAGTGGGTGCTTGTGGGGCGGCCAGGTAGCACAGCAAGTAAGAGCACCGGCTCCAGTGTTGGGACGACCTGGAGATCGAATCCTGGGCTCAGGCGCTCAGCACCACACCCAGAAATAACTGGCCGTGTAACCTTGAGCAAGTTACTTAACCCCAATTGCTTAAAATAAAAAAAAAAACAAAAGTGGGTGCTTCCAACTTCCCTCCCCCCCAGCCTGCCCTCCCTTCCATCATCCCCCCTCTCATCCCCTTCCCCCCCTACTCTCCTGTAGGGTGAGATACCCTATTTAGTGTGTATTTCACTCCCTCCCCGAGCCAAATTCAATAAGAATAAGGTTGACCCATTCCCTTTTGCCTTCCTATTCTTCCCCTCCATTGTAACCATTTTCCCTTGCCTCTTCTATATGAGATAGTTTGCCCCATTCTGTCTCTCCCCATCTCCTCTCATTATATTCTTCTCTCACCTCTTAATTTCACCTTTTAAGTATCATCCCTTCCTATTAAATTGTTCCTGTGTCCTCTATCTATGTATACCTGTAAACATATATACACACATTGACATATGTATTCATACACCCATATACCCTCCAACATAGACATATATATATATATATATTCCCTTCAACTATTTTCATACTGAGAAAAGTTTCATCAGTTACAATTATTGTTTTTCCATGTAGAAATGTTAAGAGTTCAACTTTGATAAGTGGCTTATGATTTCTTTTCCCTGTTTACCTTCTCGTGTTTCTCAAGCTTCTTGTATCTGAATATCAAATTTGCTATTCAACTCTGGTTTTTTTTTTTTTATCAAGCATGCTTGAAAGTCCTCTATTCCACTGAATGACCATATTTTCCCCTGAAACATGATACTCAGTTTTGCTGGGTAGGTGATTCTTGGTTTTAATCCCAGCTCCTTTGCCCTCCAGAATATCATATTCTAAACCCTTAGATCCCTCAGTATGGAAGCTGCCAGATCCTGAGTTATCCTGATTGTGTTTCCACAATATTCAAATTGTTTCACTTGTAATATTCTCTCCTTGATCTGGGAATTTCAGAACCTGGCTATAATATTGCTAGGAGTTTTCTTTTTGGGATCTTTTTCAGGAGGTGATTGGTGGATTCTTTCAACCTCTATTTTGCCCTTTGGTTCTAAAACATCAGGGCAGTTTTCCTTGAGAATTTCTTGGAGGATGATTTCTAGGTTCTTTATTTGATCATGGCTTTCAGGTAGTCCAATAATTTTAAATTATCTCTCCTGGATCTCTTTTCCAGGTCAGTGTTTTTTCCCATGAGATATTTCACATTGCCTTCTATTCTTTCATTTGTTTGGATCTGTCTAACAGCATCTTGATTTCTCATAAAGTCATTAGCTTCCATTTGCTCCAATCTAATTCTGAAGGAGTGGTTCTCCTCAGTGAGCTTTTGAGATTCTTTTTCCATCTGGCAAATTCAGCTTTTTAAGGCATTCTGCTCCTCATTGCCTTTTTGAGCCTCTTTTGCCATTTGAGTTAGTCTGTTTTTTAAAGGTGGTATTTTCCTTAGTCAGGCTGTTGACTCTCATTTCATAATTTTCTTGCATCATTCTCATTTCTCTCCCCAATTTTTCCTCCACTTCTCTTATCTGCTTCTTAAGGACCTCTTTGGCCTGTAACCAGCTCATATTTTCCTTTGAAGCTTTTGGTGCAGGAGTTCTGACTTCATTGTCTTCCTCCTGTTCCATGTGTTGATTCCTTTTGTCCCCAAAATAGGAGTCTAATGTTGGACATTAGTGTTTGCTTTGCTTCCTTTGCCTGGTCATGTTGCCACTCAATTACTTGACTTTTGGGCTTTTTGCCACAGCAGGACTCTGCTACCAGACAGGGGAGCTTCCGTTTCAAACACTGAGGTTTTCTCTGCTGCCGGAAGTATTACTTGGTGCCCTCTCTGAAGCCTCCATACTCTCTGGCAAGCTGGTTACACACCCCAGGACCTCCACCCTAGACCACAATCCAGATCCAAGCAGGTTAAAGCAAGAACAATTACCCCTCAGACTGGTCTTTTGGTCCGCCTACACTCCATAGGCCAGGAGCTGAAGCTGCCACGTGGGGCGGGTCTCCTCAGTGACTTCTTGCCCCGGGAAAAAAGCTAATGCACTCCCAACTACTGGGTCCCAAAGTCCATACTGCACTTACCTCTCATTTTGTCCTTAGCATCTATGTGTTGATCATTCTGGACTACCACAGCTGCTGGTGATCTTGAGTCCCTCCAGCCTGTGGCTGGTCAGGCCCGCCCTGGGGCTAAAACCTTAGAGTGGGACTGGGCTCTGTGGCTGGCCGATTCCTGCCCACCTGCCCAGCTATCCTTGGCTGGACAGCCTCTCTGTGTCATTTTGTGGGTTCTGTAGCTCCAAAGTTTGTTCAGAGTCCCCTTTTACATGGGTCGGAGGTGGTGGGAGCCGTAACCGCACGGAGGTCCTGTTTCTACTCCGCCATCTTCTCATATGATTTTTAAGTTCCTTTTTGAACTCTCCCATAAGTTCTTTCTGGTCCTGAAACCACCTCCCATTTTTTTGCTGGGGGGGGGCAGGGGGGGAGGAGTGTCATTCATAGGTGTTTTGACGTTGTTGTCCTCTTCTACTTTGTAAGGTCAGATTATTTTTTTTTTTATTGTTTTTTGCTGTCTTTTGTGGCACTTTTCCTTTCTTTTAAATTTGAACCCTTCACCTGGGGTGGAGGTGGCACTTTCTCAGGCTTTTTGTGTCACTGCCTGCAGTGTCACTGGCTATTTGCCTGGTGCTGCAGTGATGTTGCCCTGAAACCCTGGTGCTGTCCTGAGGAGTTGGGGTAAGGGCGTGGTTGGCATTGCTGGAAGCGGTAGGGGTCTGGCAGCTTACCTTGTACTGAGTTCAGGTCCTAGTGATGGTGTCTAGTATGTGCTGAGGCCCAGTGGGATGTTTCTGTGTTTCCCTGGGGCTACACTGAAGCACACAGAGGTCTGACCCCTGGATGATTCCTACCTTCCAGGATGAGGTCAAATTTGAACTCAGGTCTTCCTGACTCCAGTCTCAGCGCTCTATCCAATGTACTACCTAGGTGCTTCAGAACTCCATGATCTTTCAGAAATAATACCTTAGAGATAATTTCTATTACAAATTATTCATTTTCCAAGTGAGGAAACTGAGGTCCAGAGAAGAAGAAATCATGGAATCATAGATTTACAGCTAGAAGGGATCTTAGAGGCAGTTGAGTCCAACACCCTCATTTTTTTTCCCCTGAGGAAACTGAAGGATTGAGAGATTCAGTAACTTGTCCAGAGCCACAGAGAGGCTGTCTGCAGGCAGGACTGGAAGCCACGTCTTTCTGCCTCTAGGTGCAGCATTATGGCCATGATGCCATCTACCTGCTTCCAGCTGACTTGCCCCTGGGCCACATCACTAGTTCCAGGCAACCTGAAGACTAAAGCCCAGGTCTCAGTCTCTCTCTCCTGTCCCAGTGCATACCACTTCAGCACATTGTTTCACAGAACTCTACTATTACTCTCCTCTTGAATAATTCAGTAGATTCCCAGCCCCCAGATGTGTTCTTTTCCTAAGAACTATTTGATAATGGTATTGACAGATGACGGAGGTAAAAGGGCAAGGGAATATTTCTACAGTTTATCTGACAGCTGCAAATTTCATTCCATGTTGCTTATTGACCACTAATTATTTCCCCAGGTAGCTCCAAAAGGGGTAATCAATAACCCCTATAGATAGTTAATATCCCCCTGGCGCCCTTGGCTGATCTTAGAAAATAGTAAAATTCATGATTTGCTGGGATATTTAATGGGGTTATGATTATATATAAGGTGGCTGCTGCCTGAATTCAGCCAAAGACATTGATGCCTGGGGAATTTCGTGGAATCACATTGCTTTACCTCCCTAAGCCTCAGTTTATTCATCTGTTAGATGGGAAGAATAATACTTATACTAGCCAGCTCACAGGGTCTTGTGAAAAATGTGTTTCATAAATCTTGTAGCATCATAAAAAACGTGATTTTTATTATGTAAGTGTGAATAAATCTTATTAATTATTCCCTAACCCCTGCTGCCACTTTGAGATCCTCCTTCTGCCACAGGTCTTTCGAAACCTCTACTCTTTCAAAATTCGCTCCACTTGTTGTGAATGGATTCAACCATTCTGGAGAGCAATTTGGAACTATGCCCAAAGGGCTATAAAACCATGCATACCCTTTGACCCAGCAATACCACTACTAGGTCTAAAGAGATGAAAAACAAAAAAAAAAAAGAAAAGGACATACATGTACAAAAATATTTACAGCAGCTCTTTTTGTGGTGACAAAGGATTGAAAATTGAAGGGATGCCCATCAACTGAGGAATGATTGAACAAGCTTTGGTATGTATGTATATATATGATTGTGATGATATACTATCGTGCTACAAGAAATACAAGCAGGATGCTCTCAGAAAAACCTGAAAAACACTTACCTGAACTGATACAAAATGAAATGAGCAGAATCAGGAGAACAACATACACAGTAAAAGCAAAAAAATATAATAATCAATGGTGAGTAATTCAGTTATTTTCGGCAATACAATGATCTAAAGCAATTTTGAGGAACTAGTAATTAAAAATGCTCCACCTCCAGAGAAATAACTGATGGAGTCTGACTGAAGATTGAAGCATGGTATTTTAAACTTTATTTTTCTTGCTTGTTTGGGTTTTTTTTTTGTTTGTGTTTTCTTTCACAACATGACTAATAAGGAGATATGTTTTGTATGACTACACATGTATAACATATATTAAATTGCTTGCCTTCTCAATAAGGGGGGTGGGAAGGTAGGGAGAGAATTTGGAACTGTTTTTTGAAGGCAATTGAAGTTAAGTGACTTGCCCAGGGTCACACAGCTAGTAAATGTCTGAGGCCATATTTGAACTCTGGTCCTCCTGACACCAGGGCTGATGAGCTATCCATTGTAGAACTTACCTGTCCTGGAACTCAAATTTTTAAAAAACCAATAGTAAAAATTACTTTTACATGTAATTAGGTAAAAATAAAATATTAAATAAAAATGCACTGGCCTAACCCTCCCCCCCCCCAAAAAAGTCACTCCATTGATTTATGGTGCCTGGTTCATATCCTTGTTGCTATAAGCTACCAACTTCAAGCTCCCTTGCCATCCATTCTCAAGGAGATCAGCACTGCACTCAGTTTTACTCTTCATCCCTGACCTTCCTTCATGCTTGGAGACTTTAAGATATATGTTGATGATGGGGTGGCTAGTGAATAGAGCACTGGCCCTAGAGTCAGGAGGACCTGAGTTCAAATCCAGCTTCAGACACTTAATACTTACTAGCTGTGTGACCTTGGGCAAGTCACTTAACCCCAATTTCCCTGTCTTCCCCCCTCCAAAAAAACAAAACAAAACAAAAAAAAAGATATATGTTGACGTTTCCATGTTCTCTTGGTTAATCAACTGTCTAACCTTTCTTTCTTCTATCATCTACAACTACAAAGAAGACCTAAGTTCAACTCTAACCTCAGATACTATGTGACCCTAGGCAAGTTGATTATCCTCTCCCTGCCTCAGTTTCCTCATCAGTAAAATAGGAATAATAATAGCACTTATCTCAAAGGGTTGTTATATAGACCAAATGAAATATTTTTTAAAGTGCTTAGTTCAGTGTCTGGCACAAAGTAAGGTAATTAATAAATGCTTCCTTTTTTTCCTTCCTTCTTTTCCTTCCTTCCTTTCTACATTTTTACTCTACCTCAGTGACACAGAAGGATAGTCATAATTTATATCTCACTAGCACCCATATTTGTGCTATTTCTATGATCTTAGTCTGAAATTTCTCCTGATTTTCCATGTCTCTGTCTGTTGACTCCTCCTAAACTTATTCTTTGCCTTCACTGAGACCTCTAGGCCCTTTGTCTCTTCCTTATTCTCCCAAGTAGTCATCCTGCTACGGTCCCTGCTCTGACTTCTTACCTCTACAAAGATGATTGCAAAACCTACAAATGCAATCCAAATTACTCCTAAAGTCTGCAGCATCAACAGCACACTCAGCATCTCCATTGAGGCATCCCATGAGCATCTCAAACTTGGCATAACCAAAATAGAACTAATTGTCTTCTCCCCTAAACCCATATCTCCTTCAAACTCTAAGTCTAAGTCTAACTCTAACTCTCTTTCTCTCTCATGTTGATGTTCAGTGGTTTTTTCAGTCATGCCTGACTCTTCCTGACCCCTTTTGGCATTTTCTTGGCAAAGATACTGGAGTGATTTGCCATTTCCTTCTCCAGCTCATTTTACAGATGAGGAAACCGAGGCAGACAAGGTTAGGTCACACAGCTAGTAAGTAGTTGAGGCTGGATTTGACCTCCTGAAGATAAGTCTTCCTATCTCCAGGCTGGTACTCTATGCACTGTGCCACCTAGCTGCCTTCCAATTTTATAGTGCCCTGCTTTCATCTAGGTGAGACCAGGTCAATATTGGGAGTTCACTTGAATGATGGGTCAAACTCAGCTATTGTTTTATCCATTCTAGTCATGTGACCTTTACTTGCCTTGTTATCTCTTCCTTTTTTACATGTATTCAGTTGTATGAATTTTTTAAAATGTTAGCCTATACAAGGCACTGTATTAGGTACTTGCTCTGGAAAGCCAGAAACCAAACAGTGCCTGCCCTCAGCGAGTATATGTTCTGCCTGAGAGCAAGTTGGGAGGGTGGGGTATGGAATATAAAATGTTCACATAGAAGATAATTTGTGGAGAAAGTAGACAAGACAGTAACAGGGAGGATTGTGGAAGGCTTCTTGGATGACACGGCACTTGATATGAGTCATGAAGGAAACTAGGGATTCCAAAAGGTAGAGATGAGGAAGGGGGGTAAGACATTCCAAGAAGGCTGAAAAGCCAGTGCAAATGTATGGAGATGGTAGATGGTAATAGATTAAATTCAAGGAATAGACAAGTGGTACTGATTGACTTCAGTATAGAGTGCACAAATGGCAATAAGGTGAAATGAGGCTGGAAATGTAGGTGGGAGTTATATTGTCAAATATTTTGAATGTCAGGCAGAAGAAGGTATATTTTACCTTAAAACAAATAAAGAGCCACTAAAGATTGTTGAGCAGGTGAATGACGTGGTCAGATCCATGTTTTACAGTTAACATTTTGGCAGCTATGTGAAGGATGGATTAGAAATATGAGAGACTGTATGCTGGAAAACCAATTAGGAGGCCATTATAACAGTCCAAGGGAAAAGAGATGAAAGCCTTACCTAGAACAGAGTGCAGAAAAAGGTAGAGATGTGAAGGATGTTGCAGAAGTAGGATGGACCACATCTGGCAGTTGTTGGGACATGAAGTTGACTGAATGGATGAATTTGATCTTTGACTCTGGGTGTTTGAATAGATGGTGGTCCCCTCCACAAAGACAGACAAGTTAGGAAGAGGGATAGGCTTAGAGAAGAAGACCAGTTCTATTTTAGAGCTATCCCATCTTCTGACTATAAGCTCCCCAAGTAAGGACCCTTCTTTTGTGGTTCTTTGTAGGAATGAATGCATCATGCTCGATGTGGTGCTTTACTGGAGACAAGTGCCTGATAAATGTTTATAGACTGACTAAATGTTTGTTTGTGACTGACTAAATATCTATATGCCTGTGGTTAGCCTAGAAGGGGTGAGGAGAGAGGGAAGACAATTTAATGTCACAGGAATGGGGATCAGCATGAGGAATCCTCGTACCTGTAGATGAGGCAGCTGTCACTATGGAATTTGGATCTGTGTCAGCCCCATGACCTTTACTCAAGATGTCCAAGGCTTCCTTGCCAGTGATTTCCCAGCTGCCAGTTAGACAGTCCACTCTGTACCCACTAAATGCCCTGGAGTCAGACACCCAACCTGGATGGTTTGGAAATCTGCCTGCCTCCATTCCCCAGAGCCCTGTGGTCTCTTTATAGAGAACATTGAGGCACAAAAGAAAAACAAAAAAAAGAAAAACAAAAAACAAAAAATCTCAGCCCAGTGGCTGTGATTCCCTCCCATCAGCCACCTGAGGCCCTCTCCAATCCACTGGCTATGGTTACCAGGCAACCCTAACCGTATTACCCAACTCTTCCCATTAGCACCTAGCAGCTGTCCTCAGAGCCAAAATTGGGTTTAGAAAACGGCAGCCTGGACAGGCAGGTAGGAACAAAGGGATTAGACTCTGCTTGATGGACAGCGTCCCACCCATTTGCATCTCATTAAGCCTTAGGCCAGCTAACTGAGGGGGACACATAGCTTCAGAGTCCCTGCCAAGCTAGAGCCACTCAATGGCTATTTTGCATTTGGACTCCTGCCCTGTGTAGTCGGGGCCCATGTGAAAAAGATACTTTCTCCTAAAAGAGATGGGGTCACATTAACCGTGCAACAACCAATACCTCCCCTCCTTGCCTTCTTTTCATCTCTGCATCTCCCCTCCCCCACCCCAGCCTTCCAGCCCTTTCCTGTCTCCTTCCAGGCCCTAATATAAGAGCTGAGCTAGATAGCTGTCTACAGGAGGGGAATTTCATTATCCAGCAAGTTCAAACTTAGCACTAGGCAACCGCTTGTGGGAGAAAATGAATTAGAATGTCCCTGGCTTATGTTGGCTCACCCTCTTCCCCCGCCCCCACCCCACCCTCACACACACTCCAAACCTCTCCCCACCCCCCCGCAACAGCCCAGGAAAGGGAAGAAAGAAAAAAAAAAGACATATTCATTGCACTTCTGGTTTGACAAAGCAGTAAACGGGAGAGGTTTCCTGTGATAGAGACAGAGACTTTCTTGAAACATTCAACTTCTGACCTTTAATAGCTTGGGGGAGAGAAATGATTTTCAGTCACTTCTGTCTGAGTGAAAGGTATGTGAACTGATCGACGGCCTGGCTCATTCCTGCAGAGGTCTTGATGTGATGTCATTTAAAAAGGACAATCAAGTTATCCTAATGCATTCCAGACAGGCACAACACCGAGGCCTTTAGTAAACAGACCTGGAGCTCCAGAACAGAAAAATGCTCTCTCCTTGCCTCCTCTCCTGCATCCTGGGTGGATGACAGTCAAGGATGCTATCTGTAGAAGAGCCTTCTGACCTGGGTGAGGCAGCCCAGAACCAGGGAAAGTATGTTGGATTCAGAGTCAGAAAACATCAAGTCAAATGCTGCATCTGCCACTCTGGTTCTGTGTGACATTGGGCAAATCACTTAACCCCTCTGGGCCTTAATTTCTTCAGCTCTATGAGGAAAATTAAAGGGTTGGATTAGATGCCAGTGAAGGTCCCTTCCATTTCTTAATCTATAAACCTATTTTGTGTGATTACAAAGGCTCCTTTCACCTCTAAAATGCTAAGATTCTCTGGCAAACAATTGTGTGGGGGTGGGTGACTGTGTGTGGAGGGGAGGCAGGGGGAGTGTTTAAACATCTCCTCTAAAGGTTGAGAGAAGGAAAGCCAGTTATGCTAACTGGATAAATACAGGCCCATGAAACACAGTCATGTATTATTATTTTTTTAAATGACAAACTAGCCTTGAAGATTTCGAAGTCTGATGTATGTTGTGGCAAGACCCTGGGCTCCTGCTGGGGCATGCCCTGGACAATATTTTGAAAGTCAGTATAAGTTTCTTTTAGCTGCTTCCTTCCTTTCACCTTTCAGGCTTTAATTGTCCTGCTTCCGGCTCCCCTCTCTCCTCCCTTCCTGTCATCCCCTCTCCTTCTCCCTCCCCCTTTTCTTAAGGTTTCCCCTGGATGAGGAAATCCTTCACCAGAGTTAAAAAAAAAAAAACCAACATGGTATGGTTTCTCTGAAAATTCATTGCAATTATTGTTATGGGAAGTAGTGGCATCAGCAAAGGAACAGCAGGGCAGGACATTCAAAGGGGGACAGTTCTAGGAATGAGGAAGCCCCACTACCTCCCAAATGCTACTCAGCTGGTATGGAAGCACAGGATCACTAGAAGGAGAAATTTTTCTGAGAAATGTCATAGACAGTATGTCTGGGTTTCAGCAAGGCAATTGGCAAAAACTGTTCATGTTGGAAAGATATGGACTAGATTATTGCATTCAATTTTATAAAATTTGATCCAACAACTAAAATACCTCCTGTGTGCTAGACAAGATGCTAGGCCTTAGTACGTCAAAGACAAGAAAGGAAAGCGATTCTTGCCCTCTAGAAGCTTAAATTCTATTGAAGGGGATATAACATATACACAAATAATAAATATAAAATAAATAAGTCACCAACATCTCACTAGTAATTTGGGGGAATGACGGTGAGTCTCTTGTAGGAGATGCCATTTGGGCAGAGGCTTGAAGGGTGCTAGGGGATCTTAGGGAAAGAGGTAAGGACCAAGATCATTCTAGGCCTAAGGGGACTATCTATACAAAGGTATAAAGGCAGGAGGTGGAACATGGTATTTGGGAACAACAAATAGGCCATTTTGTCTGGAATGTAGAACTTGTGAGAAGAGGTGATTTGCAATCAATCTAAAAAGTTAGGTTGGAGGCTTAAGAGAGAGAGAGAGAGAGAAGGAAAAAAAAGAGAGAGGGGAAGGAAGGAAGGAAGGAAAGGAGGGAGGGAGGGAGGGAAGAAGGAAGGAAGGAATTAAGGAAAGGAAAAAGGACAAGGAAAAGAAGGGAAGGAAAGAAAGAAATGGTATTGTACCCTAAAAGCAATTGAAGCTTTTTTTTTTGCTTTTTTTGGGGGGGAAGGTAGGGCATTTGGGGTTAAGTGACTTGCCCAAGGTCACACAGCTAGTAAGTGTTAAGTGTCTGAAGCTAGATTTGAACTCAGGTCCTCCTGACTCCAGGGCTGGTGCTCTATTCACTGGGCCACCTAGCTGCTCTAATTGAAGCTTCTTAGTGAGGGAACATAGTCACATTTATCCTTTTAGTGATATCAATTTCATAGCACAGTGAGGTGGGTCCATAGCTGGTTGCATAAGAATAACCAAAGAGTAATGATTTAATTAGATCTATCTCAGCCTAGAGAAAGGTCTATAGTAATGTGCCACAGGGAATCATGTAGGTGGCAGGGATTTCCTGAAATGTTCATTCAGGTGGACATTCTCTCTGAGTCCCAGAGAAAGCCATCTCTTCTCAGGTTGGTCTTATGGGTCATAGACTACTCTCTTCTTCTTCCTTGTTGCATTTTTCCCCCAGTTTCTTCTCTCCACCCCCACCCCCAATACTCTCATACTTCTCTACCCCAATCCCCTCATTACTTGAAAAATGAATTTGTGGCCCAGCCCTATCATTTGACTGTGTGTCTGCCCTTGTGGTAGGGATGTGCAGAACTGGTCCATGGATGCCATTTTAAGTTTGCTTTTTTTATTAAACTGCAGATTTAATAGATGCATAAACCATATGTAACTTAGAGCCCTGTGTTGGCAGTATCTTATTTTTCAATTCCTTTTTTTTAATTGAATGAACATATTTTATGCAAACCCATCTACCTTGGTGAAGGCAGTTCCCCTGTGAGCCATCAGAGTAATAACAAGAAACACCATTATTTGGCTCTATCCTCCTGCTGAGAACATTGAGCAACTGAGAAATATCCGTGTGTGCAGCTGAGTCTGGCCTGAAGGTCTGGGAGAGAGGAATGATTATACACTGAGACATACACACAATTACGCTCTCTCTCTCTCTCTCTCTCTCTCTCTCTCTCTCTCTCTCTCACTCTATTTCTCTTCTCTTCCTCCTCCTCTCCCTCTTCCTTTTTTTCTTCTTCCTCTTCTTCTCCTCCTCTCCCCCCTCCCCTCTCTTTGTCTCTCTCTCTGTCTCTGTCTCTCTCCTCTCTCTCTCCCTCTCCTCTTCCTCCTCCTCCTCTTCCTCTTTTTCTTCTTCTCCTCCTCCTCTCTCCCTCCCCTCTCTCTGTCTCTCTCCTCTCTATCTCTCTCCTTCTCTCCTCCCTTATTCTCTCTCTGTCTCTCCTCCCTCCTCTTTCCCTCTATCTTTGTCTGTCTGTCCTCTCTCTCTGTCCACCTGTCGGTCTGTCTGTCTCTCCCTCCCTCTCTCAACTAGAAGAATACAAGTCAGCTGGGAGTTGGGGACAGATCAATGCTTTAGTTTCTTTTCCTTGTGATTATGATTTTGTTTTAAAACTCATGAGGCAGCCTCATCACTTTGCTGAGTGTAAGGTGTGACTTGAACAGTTGTGGTTATGGTGACCTTCACTGAGTGGATGGATAGGCGGAAATGTTATAGCCAAAGTCAAAAAGCTCCAGCATGTACTTTTGTTTAGACACAGTGAAAGGCAAATGACTCTGTGAAATACTATTTCTAACCACACAGAATTTGTTCTCTCCTTCCCATTCTTATTGCTACCTGCTCAATTGAGGCCCTTGATACGTCTCATCTGGGCTATTTTAAAAGCCTCCAGTCTCTCCTGAACCCTGCCACCAGATTCATCTTCCAAAAACTCTACTGTCTTCATGTTTCACCCCTGTTTAAGAACCTCAAATAGTTTGTATTGCCCATGATATGGAACCTAAACATCTTGACCTGGCATTCAAGGCCTTCTAAAACCCACTGTAATGACTCACATTCATATAATACTTTATGCTTAACATATATTCATCAATGATCCTATTATTCTTCCTATTTTGTGGATGCAGAAACTGAGGCTCAGCGAAGTTAAAATGGCTTTCTCAGGGTCACACAGTAAGTGACAGAACTCGGCCTCAAACCTACGTCCTCAGACTACAAATCCAGTCGTGTTTCCTATGACACCACAGGGGCCACCTCATCACCCACTACTCCCTAGCATAGATTCCTTGCCATTGGTCATATATGCCCATTCTCTCTCACTTCTCTGCCTTCACTTTGGCTTCTCTGGCTTCCAGGTTCCTCTCCTTGACTCTCCCCTAAGCTAATTCCTCTGTAAGACTTAGCTCAGCACTGACCCACTTCCTCTGTGAAACTCTTGGTGCTTACACATGTGGTCTATACCACATTCTCTCAAACTCATTTAAATATAATTTTGAGACTGTTCACTGTTTTATAATATGCTGACTTTATTTCAATTCAACTCCACTGAAGAGGCAATTAAGATACAGCGGAAGGAAACCTGACTTTTGAGTCACAATACTGAAATTCAAAACCTGCCTCTATTACTTACTACCTATGTGACCTTGGACAATTATTTCACTCCTTGGCTGTCAGTTTCCTCCTCTGTAAAATGATGGTGTTGAACAAGGTTTCTAAGGTCCCTTCCAGGTATAAACCTATGGTCATGTGAGGACTAAGCATCCTGCTAGTCAAGCCAACCGGTATTTATTAAGCACCTAACACGTACCAGGCATTGTAATAAGCCATGGAGATGCAGAGAAAGGCAAAAGACAGTCCCTGCCCTCAAGGAACTCAGTCTAATGGGAAAGACAACATGTAAACAACTATGTAAAAAACTATATACAAAATAAATTGGATACAACCTCAGAGTAAAGGCATTAAGGAGCACCTGAAAAGGTTTCCAGCAGGTAGAGCTTTAGCCAAGACTCAAAGGAATGACGGAAGCCAGGAGGAGGCAACAAGGAGGAACAATATGCTAGACATGGGGAAAAGTTGATAAAAATGCCCGGAGTTGGGAGATGGAGTATCTTGTTCAAAGAACAGCAAGGAAGACAGTGTCACTGGATCACAGGAAAGCAAGTACAAAATATAGCTCAGTTTCTGCCCTAAGTGAGTAGACCCAAAAGGATTCTCATCTTCTCCAGGAGAGGAATTCTGTCTTCTCCCATTACTTCCCCTACCATGCCTAGCAGTGAGATAGACACCTAGTAGATACTTCCCAGATATTTCCCAGACTTGCTGAATGCATCAATGACTAATACAATGATGCACTGAGGATTTACATAAGCTTGTTGGCAGACAGTCTTCAGATGCCTTGTGGCATGGTGGTATGGAGATGCACATGGGTTCTCAAAGGTTGTACCAGTGGGAAAATGTAAACTCCAGTTAAAACTTGCCAAGTGGGAAAAGCCATCAGGATGGGGCTGGACAACATAACTGTGTTTCTGTCATTCAAAAGCAACCTAGATAATTTGGAAGGGGGAGTTCATTGCCAAGTGGTCCATGAGATGAGGAATTCTCAGACCACAGTGACTCTGGAAGACTCTCTCCCAAGACACACAGGAGTAAACTATCTGTTAATTGTTAGTGAACAGTGAACAGGTTTACCAGTGATCATTTGGTAGAAGAAGTATCCATGACAATAAGATCAGGGATCCTTGAAGTACTGAAGTGGTCAGTCAGTCAATCAACAAGCATTTATCAAGCCCCTGCTATGTACTAGGGGCTGAGGATACAAAGACCAAGATATAAAGTCTCTAAGGACAAGGATATTAGTAGACAGCATTCTATAGATCCCTACCAGCATCTCTGAAAATGGAAATAGTGTTTTCAATGAGGCAACAGGATTGGATCTCATTCCAGTGAATGAAGTTCCAGACTCACCACCCCTGTGGGGCTTCTCATCACTGAGAGGGTCCCTGGATGAAGGCTGTGGTTACCCAGTCCCAATTTCTCCATTGATCTGAAAGGTAAAAATGAGAAAAAAAATTTTAATCCCTTCTTGAAGTGAAGATCCAGGCATCCTTATGATCTTCCAACTCGGTGACCTTTCACCTCTCACTAGGGGAAAAATCACAGTCAGCCTCTCCAAATCTCCAGTGCAATCACAGAAACAGGAAATGATGACATAAATACTGAATTGCAGTGGACAGTGTGGAGACGATTCAAGGAATGAGGAAGACACTTCACTTTCTTATGCTGCATTGCACAATAAGAGTAACTTACATAGAGGTTTGCAAAATAATTTCCTCACAACTGTCAGGTAGGGAGGGGAGGCATGATGATCCCCATTTTACAAATGAGGGAACTGAGCTGAGAGGTGGTCCCTTACCCAAAGTAACACAGCCAATAAGGATCAAGATACAAAGCCCAATATTCTTTCCATTGTGATACTCTACTACTGCTCTATCAATGGAGGGACCCAATTCAAATGGAAAGTTAGGATTACCATGCTGTTAGAAAAGAAGGGTACCATAGGGAGGCTTTGTTGTGATTCAAATAAAGAACTTAAAAATTCTCTCATGTACCCTTGCAGACAAGTGAAGAAACCTGGGCATAATAACTGCATATTTAGATGGATTTATAGCTAGATATGTGAGTGTGGCCCAAAAGGGCTGAATAATGGATTGATGCCAAACTAGAAAGAAAGTCTCCAGAAAAGTGTTTTAGGATGATCTACATCACCCTGTTTGGTTCAACAGTTTTATTGGTAATATTCCTTAATTCAAAGGTTTGACCAGATCACTCCCTTCCTCAAGAACTTTTCATTGTTCCCTATTGCCTCTAGGAGAAAAGGCAAACTCTGTCAGGCATCTAAGGTTCTTCATAGTCAGGCTTCAGTCTTTCTCTGCAGACTAATTATATAATACCCTCCATCCTACCACCCCCCCCACCTCAATCATGTGCTCAAATCTGTATGCATACGTGTGTGTGTGAATGTGTGTGTGTGTGTGTGCACACACTCCAACCAAATACTCTACTTGTTCTTCCCTGAACTTCACAATTCTGTCTATCTCAATACCTCTGCACAACCTGTTCATGTCTGGAATATTCTCTCTCTCCTTACCTTCATCCCTTTCTCTCTTTGAGACTCAGCACAACTTCCCTTTCCTTCAAGAAGCTTTTCTAATATCTTCCAAATAATCAGGTCTTCTTTTCCCCTACCCCCAAAATTACTTTGTTTAGCTATGTTAAGTTCTTGAGGGAAAGAACCATCTGGTATTCTCAGGACCTAGCACAGTACCTGACACACAGTAGGAACGTTATACAGGCTTATTTAATTGAATGAAGACATAGAAGACATTTGCAATGAAATTTCCAATAGCATAAAGTTGGGAGAGGGCTAATTTTTCAGATGACAGCATCATGATTCAAACATATCTGGGCATACTGGAACAAAAGGACAAAACTGACAAGGTGAAATGTAAAAGAGATCAATGTAAAGTCCTACATTTAGGTTCAAAAAAATGTATTGCACCAGTTGTGGACAGGAAGGGCCTAGCTTGATAGCAGTTCATGTAAAAAAGATCTGTGAATTTTTAATTGACCAAAAGTTCAATGAGAATCAATGGTGTGACGCAGCTGGTACAAATCTTTGGCTTCATTATAAGAGTATAAAGACACAATAAAGGAGGTAATTATTGTACTGTACTCAGCCCTGGTCAGACCACAGCTAGAGTATTATGTTCAGTTCTGGGTGGCACGTTTTACCAGGGATGTTGACAGACTGGAGTGGTTCCAAATGAGGGGATCCCAGATGGTGAGAAATGTGGAAATGAGGGCATATGACAGAAAGTTGAAAGAACTAGGGATCCGTAGAGTGTAGAAAAGTAAACATAGAGAAGACATCATAGCCACGTTCAAACTTTTGAAGAACTTTCGTGTAAAAATTGTAGAAATCCTTCCACTCATCTAGAGTTGTCCAGTTTACCATGCACTTTCAAAAAGACTGTCTCCTTTGATCCTCATTAATCTCCTGTTTGCAGAGTAGATAGGACTAATATTGATATTCTAATTTTCCAGATGAGAAAATTGAGACTCAGGGAAGTTTAGTGACTTGCCTAAAGTTATATGACTAGTTAGTGACCCAGGTTTTCAGAGCCCTGGTCCATGATCTCAACCACTATGCTTTTTTGTATTACTCCATCTTTGGCTCATGGTACAGAACTAGGATTCACTGGTAGACATTTTAGGAAGGTAGGTTTCCACTCCAAATATAAGAAAGACTTAATAAAAGTTAGAACTGTCACCTATGGAACGTAAAATGAGCGGTCTTGTTAAAGAGGGAGCTACCATCACTGTTAATATCCAAGTTGAGACAAGGATCTGGTAGAGATATCTGCACAGTGTGGACCCATCTACTCTGTACATAGTGCCAAACTACAAAGCTTATTTAACAAAACTTACTACACTACCAGCAAAACAAACAAATAACAAAACCAACCCGTCCCCACCAAAAGCATTTATTAAACACTTATTACTGCCCAATACTCTGCTGACACCAAGGGATACTAAACGATACCACGAAAGACAAGAACAACCCCTGCCCTCAAGGAACTTCCACTCTACCGGGAGAGTCAACATCTAAATAACCCGATCTAAGTAAAAGAATGTGAGGGGGAGAAGATAAGAAAAGTGGGAAGGAGTTAGGTTATGAAGAGCTTTAAAGGCTAAAAGGAAGTCTTTATCTTCCATCTTGAAGACGACAAATGAATGGTGTCTGTGTGGGTATGGGTCAGACTTACACTTTAGAATAATACCTTTGGTAGTTGAGTAGAAGATGGACTAGTATGGGGAGACAGCCGAGGCAAAGAGATATATTAGAAGGCTATTTCAATAGTCCAGGTAAGAGTTGATGAGGGCCTAAATTAGCATGGCAGCTGTGTGAGTGGAAACATGGGAAAATTGGGAGAGATGTCATGAAGAAAGAATATTTAGCAATAGATTAGATATAAGATGAGTGAGTAGCCCAGGATAACACTAGCATTGTGAACCTAGATGACCGGGAAAATGGTAGTGGCCTGAACATGTGGGGGATATATTAAGTTTTAGACACATTGAGTTTGAGATGCTTACAGGGCATCCAACTTAAGATGTCCAAGTAATGGCTGAAATGACAAAAGTTCAGGAAAGAGAGGAAGACCAGAGATATAGATTATTTGCATAAAGATGATAATTGTACTCATAGGAGCTGATAAGTGAAAGTATAGACTAATAAAGGAAGAGGGCCTGGAAGACACCCACAGTTCATAGCATGACATGGAGGAAGAACTAGAAAAGGAAACTGAGAAAGAGTGGTCAGACAAAAGGAGAACCAGGAGAGAGCCTAAAATTCCATATTCTATTAACACGTTGTGAGGCTAGCTGACTGCCTACACTGTGAGATTTCAAGGATTCCAAGAAGGTCCTCAATTCTCCTCATTATCCATCTCCTTCTCTTCCCCTCCAATCATACAAACCAATGCCTGAAACATAACCACCAGTGCTCCATAACTTTTGCTCAACTGAATGACTCCTGTTAAAATGCTAATATCTCATTGAGAAGGTAATGTTTTTAGTGACTTTCGTAGTTGGATGGGACTTGGAAGTCATCTAATTCCAACCTACTCATTTTTTACATGAGGAAAAAAGGAGCCAGGGTCACATACATTATAGGCTTGAGAAGCAGGATTTGAAGTCAGGTCTCCTGTCTCCAAAGTCAATGTCCTTTCCACCATATCATGCCATCTCCCACTTATTCATCCTTTGGTGTGAAGGAACACCACCAGATGCTTTCCTAAAAGCAGAAGGTTTCCCCAGACAGCCAAAGGGGTGTACTTTATAATCCTGTATATTTTATATTTTATGCATTTGAAAATATTATTCTGAGAAGGGGTCCATAGGTTTCACCAGACTGCCAAAGAGGTCCATGACACACAAAAAAAGTTAAGACCCTCTGATGTAGACTGAAGAATGGGAAACAAGACTGGGAAAAACAGTATTGGGAAGGGCCTTGAAAGCCAAGTTCAAGCTAGAGTTAGGCAGGTAGGAGGGAAGGAGCATTTGCTAGAGATAGAGGATGAGGGTATTGGGAGCCAAGGGCAAATAAGGAGAGGTTACCCCTGAAGTGGGGGTAGGCACTGAAGGGGGAGCCTGGAGGTACCGAAAACAAAGTCTGCTGACTTCACCCATTTGTCCCAGGCTGGCCCTTTCCCAGAGTTGGCTCAGAACTATTTTCAGAGGCAGCAAATTTAGCTGGCGGCTGGTTTGCAAATCACCCAGATATGTTGGTATTTCTGATGAGACAATCTGTTTCCAAGTGAAACATTGGAGGCGCTCGCTGCCGAAAGAGATTTTATTTTCTGAATACTGCCATTTAATAAAAAAGCAACCGCAAATTTCTAGCTTCCCCCCCCTTCTCAAATCCTGCAGTGAGTGAAACATATTTATAGACAAACGTCTCCATTTTATCATTGTATGAGAGCATATCACTAATAAAGCAGCAGGCAGATCGGGCCCAGCTTGATCCATCCCCATCCTCCTTCCTTCTCTGACTTGAAGTGAGTTGGCAGGTACTTCTAGTTCATGAATTTTGATTCAACCTGAGCTATGGCTGAGTGATTTCCTATAGCTGGAGCCTGTCTATGAGTCTCTCTCTGGGGAAGATAAAGCTTTTCTTACTCTGCTTTTTTTCCTTACCTGGTGTGAGGAAGGGCTGTCAGATACAAAGAGTGAGGAGGAGAGTTCTGTGACACTCCTTTGTGGCAACCAGAGAACTCAGCAGGTTAGCTCCTGGTGTTTAGACAGTCTGGGGCACACAGACCATTTATTCTGGCCCTGTTACATGGCCAGAGACTAGTTCTTCCACCTCCTCTCCTCCTACCTGCCTAACTCCAGCTCTAGCTTGGCTTTCAAGGCCCTTCCCAATACTATTTTTTCCAGTCTTGCCTTCCTTTCTTCAATCTACATCAGAGGGTCTTAACTTTTTTGTGTGTCATGGAACCCTTTGGCAGTCTGGTAAAACCTATGGACCCTACCCAGAATAATATTTTCAAATGCATAAAATAAAAATAAAATAGGATTACAAAGAAAACCACTTCTATTGCAAAAGCTGTCAAAATATTTTTTAAATAAGTTAATAGACCCCAAGTTATATCAGTCCATCAAAAAACATTTATTAAGCTCCTACTGTGTATGGGGCACTGTGTTAAGTATTGGGGATGCAAAAAGAGGCAAGATAGTCCCTGCCCTCAAGGAGCTTACAATCTAACAGGGGAGACGTAAACAAATATATACAAAGAAAGCTATATACAGGATAAATAGGAAATAACAGAGGGAATACACTAGAATTAAGAGGGGCTGAGAAAAGTTTCCTGGGAAAGATGGAATTTTAGTTGGAGTTTTCAGGTTGAGAATCCTATATGAAAACATCATTTTAGTCAGAGTAGCTATTTAATCGGTATACTAATATACATTGTATATACATTCCTCTTCACTTTGCTTATACCAAATTGCCTAGGACACACTTGTACCTTCATGTAGTTCAAGGCCCAACCCAAAGCTGACTTTTCCACAAAGCCATCACCAACTATCCCAATTCACCAGGATATCTCCCTCCTCTGAGTTCTTATGGCACTTGGTATTTGTATGCCTAGAAAATTATCTATGTTCATTGCCCTCATTCAGGATCTGTTATCTGTGGAGGGAGTGTCCCCATTGGGAGTTGCTTACATGGAGGAGATCATAGGTCTGGGAGAAAAAACAGACTGGTTTGTTACATTATTTTTTCATATCTGTGTTTTATTTTCCCAAGTAAACCTTAAATTCCTTGAGCTAAGGGACTGGTCTGACTACATCTGGTTAATTATATCCAGTTCTGGGTACCATCATTAAGAAGGGACATTGACCAGTTGAAGCATGTCATAGGAGTTAGGTGTCAAGCTGGAAAGTACCTTTGAGGCTGTTCAGTCCAATACCCTCATGTTACAGTTCAGGAAACTAGAGCCAAAGAGGCATCAATGGCTTACCCAGGGTCACACAGGAAGGAAGTGGCTGAGAAAAAATTTGGTTCCTCTGACTCCAAGTCCAGTGCTCTTTCTACTGTGCAATATTATAATGTATTAAGAAAAGCACCCAGGGTGGGGTGCTGTGGGGTGCAAAGCTACCACAGCAAGATCTGGCCATGTTTAGCCTGTGGAAAAAGATAGCTTAAGAGAGACATCTTTACAACTTTCCCATATTTGAAGGTTGGCATATACAAAAAGGATTACATGTGTCTTGCTCGGCCCAAGAGGGCAGAACTAGAAGCAAAGGGCAGAGGTGGCAAAGAAGTTGATTTCAGCTCCCCCCCCCAACAATTAAGGGAATAAACATGTAAAAAAAATAGATAAGCATTTGTTTATTGCCTACTATGTGGCTGCCGGGCACTGTGCTAAACACTTGGCAAATATCTCATTTAATTATTATAGTAACAGTGGGAAGTAGGATCTCTTATTATCCCTATTTTAGAGTTGAAAAAACTAAGGCAGATAAAGGTTAAGTGATGTGCCCAAGGTCACAAAGCTAGTAAGTGGCTGGGGTGGGATTTGAACTTGGGTTTTCCTAACTCTAGGTCTATACTATGACACCTAATTGCCACATGAACAAATGTTTGTAATCGGGGAACAGGTGCTACTTTGTGATATTTTTTCATTTTATGTAATTTTGTATATGTATATATTTTATTTTGTTGTTGTTGTTCAGTCATTTTCAGTTTTATCCAACTCTTTATGACCCCTTTTGGCGTTTGTTTGGTTTTTCTGGCAAAGATACTAGAGTAGTTTGATATTTCCTTCTCCAGCTCATTTGACAGATGAAAAAACTGAGGCAAGCAGGGTTAAGTGACTTGCTGAGGGTCACACAACTAGTAAGTGTCTGAGGCCAGATCTGACCCCAGTAACATGAGTCTTCCTGACTCCAGGGCTAGTACTCTTTCCACTGAGTTACCTAGCTGGCCTGTATGTATTTTAGATAGATAGATAGACAGACAGACAGACAGACAGACAGATAGATAGAGATGGAGAGATAGAGAGATGACAGACAGATAGATAGAAATAGGTAGATTGATATTTCAAAATTGAAACATACAATGTGATGCAGTACAGTACCTGACCCTAGAATCAGAAGACCTGAGTTCAAATTTCACCTCTCATACTTATTATCTGTATGACCCTGGGTAAGTCACTTGGCCACCTTGGTTCTGTTTCCTCATTTGTAAAATGAGGAGTTGGACTAGATATTTTCTGAGATCCCTTTTAGCTGTAGCACTCTGATCTTATTTGTCTTTCTACAAATTAACATAATGTACATTACTTGTAATTTTCATAGCTACATAATCAGTCTCCACCAGACTCCTATTCTCATGTCTCATCATTGTGTAGTAATGGATGGAGGGAATTTTTTTGGTCACAGCAACTTATGAAGACAATCTTAGGCAGAGAGAGAATATGTCATACTGGTGGAGGGAGGAAAATCACTGAAGAAATCACCATTGCTTGAGGTATCAATGTTAGTATACAGTACACAGAAGTCGGGTGGAGTGTGGGAAGAACTCTGGGCACCTACCACTCATTAGCATGAGGCATTGGAAAAGCACTTAACCTGTTCCTTCACCTGTCAAATGAAAATTAGAATAACTTCACTGCCTACCTGACAAGGTTGTTGTGAGGATCACAGGAGATAAAATATATAAAGGAAGGCTTTATTATTGCCTGGCACTCTATATATGCAGAAAAGCAGGATGGTGCAATGGATAGACGGTTGTCTTTAGAGTCAGAAATAGCTGGGTTCAATCTTTGCCATGAATATATACCAACTGTGGAATCAGAAGCAAGTCATTTAATCCCAAAATGCCCCCCCCCCGGCAAATCTCTAGGTCTTTAAATTACAGACAAGTTTCTGCTTTTTAATGAGAATTCCTCAAATTTAAAATATCTCTATCTCTATCTATCTATCTATCATCTATCTATCTATCTATCTGTCTGTCTCTCTGCCTATCTATCATTATAATTTCACCATGTTTATCATTTGCTATTAATTGTTTTAGCCATACTTCTATAGCTGGGTATAGAAATCATGCTATTTCACAGAATCTCAAACTTGGAAGAAAACTCATAGTCCATCTTGTCTAATAAGAATCCTCTCTTCAACATTCCTGGCTAGCAGTCATCCAGCCTTCTTATAAAGACTTCAGTGAAAACCAACCCACAACCTCCAAGGCAGCCCATTCCACTTTGGGCAGTCAATCTTGCTTTAGGACAACTTTCCTTACATTCAGTGAAAATCTGCCTTTCCAACATTCGGCTATGGTTATTTGGCTATTTGACTCAGGCTCCAAGTTCTATCTTCTGAAGTCAAGTTATTAGACTGATTTTTTAGTAAAACAAGCTGGAAACTTTATCTAAGTGAGTGCTGCCATCCTAGGATATAAATGGATTCCAATGAACTGGACATACTTGGCACTCCTTTTGTGGGATCACCTTAAAATCCCATTTACATGACACACAAAGAAATCCACCTCATTACTTTCCAGTCCCATTTTGTGTTTTCATTTGCTTGATTTCACCACAATCACCCTTAGTCACCAAAGTTGGCTCCAAAGAACTTTTAGTTGTTTACAAATACCAAATGCAACCTCAAAGGATGAAAATTTGCCACCAGTTGACCTTTCAAAGATTGCAGGCTCTGAAAGCAGTTCTCCGAGGGGTGTTCCCAAGAAGATGATGACAATAATAGCTAGTAACAATATGGCACTTCAAGTTGTGCAAGGTGAATTGCATGAATTATTTCATTTGATATTCACAACAACCCAATGATTATCATCATTTTATAGATCAGGAATATGAGACTGAGAAGTTGAGTCCCACCCAGAGCCATTCAGTCAGTAAGAATCTGAGACAGAATTTGAACTGGGGGCTTCCTGACTTCAAATCCAGTCCTTCATTCTTTACACCAGAAATTCTCGAACTTATTTAGCCTACTGCCCCCTTTAAAAAAAAAGTACTCAGTGCCCCCCTGGAAATCTACTTTCTTTAACACTTTAATGTTTTTTTGAAATTTGTATCATTTCAAAAAAATACAAATTTTTTAAAAAGCACATTTTAGATTTTATAACTTATTGTAAACTTGTGGGTTTTTTCTGCATTGAAATTTTGATAACACAATATTGTCTCATGTAACAATATAGTATCATATTGTAAACAAGTCATTACACACACATATTCCTGCCTAAGCATGCTGGATTTCCTGATAATTCTCAGACCCACTCACCTGCCAACACTTGCTTGTTAAGATCTGCCAGTGGACTTGACCGCTGATCAGTTACAATGCATTTTGTATGTTTATTTGGAAAATAATGTAATCACTACAACTTTAAATTTGTTACACAACAGATTAAACATGTAGTTTTTCAAAATTTCCTTATCTTCTTTTCTTTCCTTATGCTTTCACTGTTCTCATTTTTATTCAATGCCCCCAATTGCATCTGAGACTACTACCCCCCTATCCTTCCAGCACCCCCTTCCCTTTGGGAGCCTATGCTCTATACCATCTAGCTAGACATTCTTCATGATGACAGTAGTTTGAGCAAATGCATGTCTTCCCCGGATGATCACCTGGGAAGGGGCAGTGCTTACTTGAAGCTCTGAATTTTGGCATGCTTGTTAAAAAGTCAGTCCCTTCTGTAGTTTCACCTTGCACTCTGTGATGAAGGGAATAATAACTCATATTTCTATGACATTGGAAGGTTTCCAAAGCACTTTCCAAATGGAACAAAACTAGGCTAGATTCAAATGATGCAATAAGGTTTTCCCACACAATACAGGTAGGTGGTCTTAGTATTATCATCCCCATTTTACAGATAAGGTAACTGAAGCTCTGAGAGCTAAAAATGAAGTCACTAAGTCTCCAGAACGCAAACCTAGAGCTCCTGACTCCTGCTCAATGGTAATTTTCATTATGCTACCACAAATTTGGAGATGGAAAGTCCTTAGAAGTCATCTGGTCCACCCCCTTTATTTTAGATGAGGAAACTGAGACCCAGAAAAGTCAAGTGACTTGCCCATGATCATACAGATAATAAATGGTAGAGCTGGGATGAAAGCCCAGGAAAGAGAGATGTTTAAGAAATGTAAAAGATAACCTTATTGCCATTTCCCTACAGCTAACTCAGATAATTAATATAACATCTAGTCTCTTCCAGAAAATAGACAACTCAAAGATAATGACATTAGCATGAATTAGGGAAGTTGGATATAACGAACAGGGAGTGAGAGGTGTGATGGGGTCAGAGGTGATGGAGAGTCAGGTGCTGATTTGGAGACTGGGGTACAGGGAAGCTGAGAGACAAAAGAGAAACCTAGGACTGCAGGCTTCATTGAAATGCCAAATACTGCTCCTGACTTTGAGAGGGAGAAAGACATTCCAGTGAGGCATCTGGGAAAGAGTTATATGACTTAAAAGAAAAAAAAAAAAGAGATTAGAGCACCTGAAATGTTCTATTGGGCAAGGAGCAGAACTACCCAGCAAGCAAAACCCTGGGCTGAGCCAGCATTCATCCAAGAGCAGGACCCAGCACAAGGGATGCTTCTTTATAAAGCTGAGAAGGTGTCACACACACACACCACCACCTCTTCTCTTTGCCCCCTTTAGGTGTCTAGTTCCTTCTGCTATCTCCCCTTCCCCAATCCCTTTTTCCCATCAAAATTATTCTCAGGTAAAGTATTGGATGTCGGTTGGAGCTATAAACAGATATATATGTCTTGTATGCACCTGGGTATTTATGTGGCTCCCCCTCACTCATTCCCCCCAGAAAGAATGTTGAGCTCCTTCAGCCCAGTAACTATTTTGGCCTTTTTTTGGAACCCCAGAACTTAGTACAATACTTGGCACATAGGCACTAGTTAAATGCTGTTGACTTGTCTACCTACCTCTCCTGGATAGTTGTGTGGAAAGTACTCTGGAAAAGTGTTTTGTCAATGTCAGCTGCTAGCAGTAGTAATAGTAATAGTACTAGTAGTAGTAATAGTGGTGGTGGTGTTGGTACCATCCTCAGAGCCTCCATGATCAGGCTAAATGATTGCCACAGAAAGTATCTGTTCTCTCCACACATTTGGGTAGCCCTCTAGGCAGTGACTGTCGGGTCACATCATCTTTACGAGCCCTTCACACTGCCGAGCACCGGGCTGAACCGGCCTGAAGGATCCACTTAGTAAAGATTTCTTGAATCGCTTTATTGCTTTGCAAGCGCTCAAGGAGAGGTGAGGACTTAGGGAATAAGAGGACTTGTTGAGGCCACTTGAGCCAAACAGGTAGGCACCGTCCACGGCCCCGCCCGGAGCCCTCGAGGGTCCTAGATCAGGCACAGCGAGTTCCCCGAGCCCCAGAACGCCTAGGCAGCTTTCCCATCTCCGGGCGCCCCAGCACCCAGCGCAGGTACCCGTGTGCGTCCGCGGGACGCAGGTAGGAGCGCGTGCGTTATTGTCCGCAGGGCCCAACACAAACAACTTTCCCCGAACTGCTGTCGCCCGGAATCAGGGGCGAGCAGTAATCCTTCATTAGTACATTCCGCCCTAATTGCTGGCAAAATGCCACTTGCCTTTTTTTTCTCATTTTAACAAAACATTTATGCATGAAAGATTTAATGCCAGGTATCAAGCATATCATTGTAAATTTACCACTAATTAAGCCTAATTAAAATAATTAAATGGCTGTGGAGTCACCCCGTGAATTAAAAACGCGGCTCCTCGGGTGTGATCGCCTCTCCCCCTCGCTTGCCTGGGCGTCTTGTTTAGGGGTGGGGATGGGGGAAGGGGACGCACAAACACTCCTCCCCCCCCCCCACCCCGAGCCGCTTGGAGCAGGGTATTTGCGCAGCCAAGGAGATTTGATAATTAAGATAATGCTGCGATTTGACGGTTCCGTTTTTCAATTTCGGGACCCCGGGAGGCTTTCCTTTATCTCGGTGAAGTATGGACAATTTGACAAATCTGTTCCTCGGAGCGGTGGCTGGCGTTTGCATATTCATTACTCATTGGATTTTTAATCAAAGTAGCTGATGGACCCTTGCTCCACAAATAACACGGTCATGAATAATTCATCCCGCCGCGCTCGGGGCGGGGAGCAGCCCCCCTCAGCCCCCCCAACGCAGCGCGGCCGCTGATTGGCTCCGGGGGGCTGGCCTTCTCCAGGCAGCACATGGCGGCTCCAGATGTTCGGGTTTCCGTATGTGCATAGCTCATCAAAAACAAAACCCCGACCCGGCACCCAGGGGCCCCAGCCCTCCCCAGACAGGCCATCTGGAGTTGGAGGGGAAAACAAACCACGGTGAATTGTGGGATGCGTGTTTGTGTTAGCGGGGGGCTCGGGGCCACGGGTGGCAGGGCTGCCTCTCCCTCGGCTCACGCAGTTCGGTAGTGCAGGGGTGCGCCCGGGAAGCCAGAGGGAGGCCGGAGAGTATGGTGGCCGAGACCTGGAAACTAGGGGTACCCGGACAATTTTTAGTCATCCCTGTACCAAGAGTATGTGGGAGTCCAAGGTCAGGCCCCTGGGAGAGGAGAACAGGGCCAGGGGAAGGCAGGCTTAGGCCCAGGGAACCAAAAGAGACAAGAGACACACTTATGAGACTTTTTGTAAATGCATGTATTTTAATACCAAAAAGTTCTCTCCTTGTTTGATAGGTATCTGTCAATCTCATGTTAAATGGGAAGTGGGGAAGGGGAGGGATCAAACATTTATATATAAATACTGTGCATCAGGCACTGTGACAAATAGTATCTCATACGAATCTCACAACCACCCTGAGAGGTAGGTGCAGTCATTATCCCCATTTTACAGCTGAGCAAACTAAGGGAAACAGAGGTTAAGTGACTTTTCATAGGTTGTGCATCTTGGAATCGGCAAGGTGGATTTCAAGTCAGCCTTCTTCCAGGCCCAGTGCTCTATTCACAGTGTCACCAACTGCCAGAGAAGGCTCAATGTGTCTGGAAGAAAGGCCTGATTTTCAAAGCTGGTACATGGACGCATCATCTCACCTCTAGGACCCAAGGACCACTCTGACCATCCCTGGACTGGACTGAATTAGATCTAGAGACAGAGATGGGTAGATACAGATATAAGGTATAGATAGGCCCACATATGTATGTATGTATATATGTGTGTGTGTATACACACACACATTGTAATACAAGGTTCTTAACCTGATGTCCATGAACTTTAAAAAATATTTTCACAACTATTTCAATATTATCTGTTTCCTTTGTAATAATGAATTTTGTTTTATGCATTTTAAAACATTATTCTGAGAAGAGGCCTACAGGTTTCAGCAGACTGTCAGAGGGGACCATGACACAAAAAGATTAAGAACCCTTACCTTAATATATCACTCAATTTGCAATCAGTTATATTGCTATGAGTCAGACACTGTACAGGCAGAATGAAATAGTCCCATAAAGGTGAATCTGAATAAAACGAAAAGAAAATTAAGTCTTCCAGGGTAAGAAGAGTCACAAGAGAGTGGCTTAAGGAGCTTGTGGGAAAGAGACAGTACAGTCTCATCCATCCCCTTTTCCCTTGGTTACAGTGGTGACCCTGAGTATTATGGCCTAAACCAGTTTATTTATGATTCTCTAATTTCTTTGGTACACAATAATAATAATAAATAACATTTATATAACTTTAAGGTTTGCAAAGTGCTTCAAAATATTACCTCATTTTATCCTCACAACAGCCCTGGGAGGTAAAATAATCCCTGTTTTAGATATGAGGAAACTGAGGGAAACCACAGTTAAAAATTTTCCCCGTTATCTCAAAATTGATGTTTCTTAGGCAGGGCTTGAGCTCAGTCTTCCTGATTCCAGTTACAGCATAGAAAGCTATCTTCTGCCCGACTAGCTGCTTCCCTGAGTCACTGACTAATCAATACAGTCTTCCAAAGCTTGGATTCCAAGGGAAATTGCCCTCAATTGGTTATGTTTTAGGAATGGAATCAGCAATTGACCTCCCAATTCTAAAACTTTGTGGTAGTTCTCATCGTTTTGTTTAGTAGGTGTTAGAGTACTGGCCTTGAATTCAGAAAAAAAAAATTACCAGAATTTATGCTACACTCACTGCCTCATAACATCCTATGGAATAAGGTAGTGCAAGTATTATTATCCAAATTAATCAAATTTACAGATGAGGAAAGTGAAGGCTAGGGCATTGGAAGCGATTTGCACACTCAGGTGTAAGTATCAGAGCTGGGACTCAGATACAGGTAGTGGGGCTTCAGATTAAATGTGCTTTCTGTACAGTCAGCCACAAACTCAAAAGACCTGAGTCTGAGTCCTGGGACAGAGTGGAATTTAGAGCCCAAGGGCTTGTGTTCAAATTTCACTTGCTACATGTGTGATCTTGTACATGTTGCATTCCCTGAGCTTCAGTTTCTTCTTCCTCAAAATGAGAAGCTGAAGTCCTTTCCAACTTAAGTCTGTGACCTCAGGGGACCCAGCTCTAAGGTTAACTTTATGACCCTGGGCTAGTGGCTTAATATCTCTAAGCTTCAAACCAGTTTCCTCCTCTTAGGAAGGGTATAATATTTGTACTTTCCCCACCTTGCAGGGTAGTTGTGATTGAAGTTCTTTGTAAAGCTTAAAGTGCTAAGTAAATGTGAATTATCGAGATTATCCTAACCTCAGGAATCTATAAGATTAGACAGTTACTCCTCAGCAGACCTATTTGAAAACACTTGGATTTGTCACTCCCTTCTGTTAATAACATTGGGCAATCAGCTGCCTCGAACTTGATAGACTGGTCTCACTTAATGGGATGTGACCTGATGAGGGGTCACCCATCATCATTACATGTCACCCTTGAAATCAGAACTATAATAATTAAAGCTGGGAGGGGGAGAGAGAAATGTCGGTTCTAATTGGCTTCCCCCCAGAGCCTAGCTGCACTTACTGGTGCGGAGGTGGGGGAAATCGTAAATTAATTATCTTGCTGGAGGAGGGACCAGAACAGCTCACTAGCCCTGTGACAATTAAGCAGGAAATATGTTGTGGTTCTCACTTTTTTTTTTTTTAAGGTATGAGGGATGGTGTAATTGTCAAGATTGATGCCTGAGGGTGCGTGGGGGTAGGAAGAGGACCAAAAAAAAAAAAGT
This sequence comes from Petaurus breviceps papuanus, assembly GCF_028583685.1. Taxonomy (NCBI): domain Eukaryota; kingdom Metazoa; phylum Chordata; class Mammalia; order Diprotodontia; family Petauridae; genus Petaurus; species Petaurus breviceps. The sequence continues at coordinate 32,909,337 of NW_027186296.1, read as the reverse complement.
GCTGAGCAATAAGTAGTTGCTTCAGGTATCCTGTCAAATATGGTAATGCCTTTCCAAGCATGGTTCCCCCCTCCAGAAACCACCTCCACTTTGCTGCTGTCAAGGCCCACCTGAGAGAAGGCTGCTGACAGCAGAATCCAGTTTGCTGAGCCCAATTCCCCACCGGAGCCATCTTGCTTTCCATGCCATTAAACGAGAGCTGAAGCCGCAGAAGCACCAAGGGACGGTGGTGGCTGAGGCAGAGAGACAGCTAGCTGCAGGTGTGACCTCCTCTGTTGCATGTTTTCCTTCACCAGGGAGTGCAGCCAGGCACTTAGAGCCCTGATGAGCCCGTATACACTGGAGCCCCGTTAATCCTCCCAGATTTGCTGGGGAAATCAGGCAAGATTCAGGAAAAAAAAGGAATCTGGACTTCAAAAGAGCAAGCATTCCCTTGGTTTTTTAGATGTAATCTCAGTGTTTAACAGCATCTTTAGTGTCCCTCTACTTGTTAGAAGGGCAGCCAGGTGGCACAATGGATAGAGCAGGGATGGGGAACCTGTGACCTGGAGACCACATGTGGCCCTCTAGGTTCTCCTTTGACTGAATCCAAACTTCTAAGAACAAATTATTTGAGATAGAGCAGCAGCCCTGGAGGCAGGAAGACCTGTATTCACATGTGGCCTCAGACACACATTATTTGTGTGGCACCTTGGGCAAGTCACTTAACCCTGTTTGCCTCAGTTTCCTCATCTGTAAAATGAATTGGTTAAAGGAAATAACAAACTACTTCCCTGTCTTTGCCCAGAAAACCCCAAATGGGGCCACAAAGAGTTGGACGGACACAACCGAACAAACACAAATTGTTAAAAAGTTGTTTCCTCATAGCAAACTTAAACTTCTTTGTGCCTTCCACCTATCATTTCTAGTTCTGTCGTCTGGGGTGGAGCAGAACAAATTTAAACATTCTTCCATGTCTTAGGAGCCCTTAAATATTTTAAGTATAGAGATCAAAAACTCCCTAAGTCTTCCCGTGACCAAATTAAGCATTACCAGTTCCTTATTCTCCAGGCACTTAACTATCCTGGCAGCTGCCCTCTGGATGGCTGCTGAATGTAGCTTATCAGTGACCTTCCAAAATGGGATGTCCAGATCAATGCTCCAGGTGGAGTCTGGCTAGGGCAGAGTATTGCAGAACTATCACCTCCCTAATCCTCAACGTTACTTCCCTTAATACAACCTAAAACCCAGTTCACATTCTTGGTTGTCATGGCTAGCTGGCTTTTTACAGATGTAAAAACAGATGTAAACTTGTTGAGCTTTAAATTGCACCCATCCCTAGACTGTTTTCAGGAAGATCACTATCTAGCCATGCTTTTACTTTATCTTAAGCTTGTTCTTAATGCCTGAAATGCTCTTTCTTCCCTAGAGCTGTCCAAATTCCATCCATTCTTCAAGGCCCAACTAGGGTAGTTTGGTAGAACCCATCCCCTGAATATGCCTGTGCAGACTCTGCATCACTCACAAGTATTACCAAGTTGGAACATTTGTTCCTAGTCCCTGGCTTGATGAAGAAGGATCTAAATGACCTTGGGTCTAGGACAGGCTTAACTTAGGGTGAGTCCCAGAGAGGTCCCTATATATCTCCAGATTCAGAATCTTCCCCCTCTGAGCTTCAGCTAGGAGCAATCCAGTGAGCTAAGGCACAGGGCACAATCAGGAGACTCAGCAGGACACAAACCCCTTAATGGGCTTTGTCACTTTGTCGAGTATTTAAACTACAGTCATTCCTGGCAGTTCACTGCCTGGAAACTGTGCCAATATATTGTGGTCAATTGATGTGCATAAATTACATCCATAATCTTGTTTTTCTATCTTCTGCCTCCATGCTGTGCCTGTGTGCAACCCACTGAGCTGTGGGAAGGCAGGGAGAAAGAGACTCAGCAGGACTGAGGACTGTGTATGGATTTTATACACACACACACACACACACACACACACAACCTGAGATTGGTATCCAGAAACATGGTTCTGAATTGCTGAAATCTTAGACATTTTCCCATATATACATGTATGTATGTGTCTCATACTCATTGGTTGAGTTCTGTTGCCCACTTGTCATAGCTTATTTAACCTCCAATATTCCTAAGTAGGATCCTGCATTCATATCTCCAGAAACCATATACTATGTACAGGGTTTCTAATGGAAAACACTTCCTAATACAGAATGAAGTAAACAGATCAGGAAATCAGTATGTCTAGTGATCACAGTAATGTCAGTTCAAAGTACATGAAGAAAAATCCTGATACCATAGATTTGTAATGATCAATCTTGGAGCCAGAAGAAACATACAGATTTGCCTCCCACCTTTCCTTAGCACAGCGAGACTTGTGGGAACGAATTGTTGAGGACATTGTCAAAGTCCCTGTGTAGGCTGGATTTGCTCCACTGTTTTTCCTTGACACAAAGAAAGGTTCACAGGGTGGAGAAGAGGGAGTAGGCAGGGGTATTCTTTGACTCAAATGAGATCATGGATTTAAAGCACTTTGCAAAGGCTAACACTTAAAGTGCTATATAAAGTAATTATTATTATCATTAACATTATTACTATTCTTATTATTAGCCTAGTCACTGGGCCACCAGTCTGGTGGTGACTTCATTCCCTGAGCCTTCTAATGCACTGCTGCTGAGCTCAGACAGTGTTTATAGAACAAAACTGAGGTGTGCTAGTAAATGTTTAAAACTGGTTTCTGGGCGGGAAATAGATGCACATAGATGTTTAAGTTTAATTAGCATTATTAACACTCTCTTAAGACTAAACCACAATATAATAAATTGAGCCCCGATTTGTATATTGCTGATTTCTGAGATGTAAATGCTCACCCTGGAAAATTTAACAATAGACTCTGGAAAGAAAACCAATTAGAGTTAGTTCCATCACGTCCTGGAGCTAGAGATATATACCCCAAAATACTGTTATTGAAAACAAAAGGTATCAGTAATATGCACCTTGAGTTCCAACTTGGAACCCTGTGTTAGAGTCACATCCTCTTATTTCCATCCTCAGCTGCGCCCCCCCCCCCCCTTCCCAAGCAACCCCTAGGCAAGCACCCTGGTGTCTGCCTCTCTAGTAATGAGAAAAGAAAACACCAGAACTGGTGTTAGCTGCTGTTTCTCCAGCAGGGGAGGGGCTAGGGAAAGATTTTTTTATTTTTTTAATCAGGAAATAAGGGATCAAAAAATTGGGGGTGGAGTGGGCCTTGGACCTCAATCTATGGTAACTTCCCCCAGGTATACCAGTTCCATGTAAAATGGTGAGGTGGGATAAAATAATCTCTAGAATCTCTTCTAGTCCCAAATTCTGCAATTCTGTGTCACTGTGGTCATCTGGTTCCCTTTCTATGACTACCTCTACCTGTAGTTTTTTTATCAGGATTTCTCTTCTTTCTTGGGCCATTGTGGAAGAATACACAGTTTGTCACCTCACAGCTTGATCCTAAATCCTCCTGTCCCAGAAGTAAGCACATGGGTCTTGAGAGGTTTTCTTAAAATTTTAACTGTGTTAACAACCATAGTAAACAGTGTGTGTGTTAGGTGGAAGGGAAGGGGAAGGTGGAATTAAAAAAAAAGAGGAAGGGAAAAGTTGCAAGTGTTTCAAGAAGTCTTACAAATATGTTTCCAGTCAGCCTAGATTAGGTGTAAGAGGACCTGGGTTCAAAATCTTGCTGTTGTTCCTTACCATCTTGGATCTGGAACAAATCTTTTAAACCCCCTGGGCCTCAGTTTCCTTATCTGTCAAGTGAGGAATAAGTCCTTTTCAATTTATTTAATGTCTATAGGTCTCAGCTAGTCTCTATCATCTACCTCTTACCTTCTGGGATCATCAGATGGGGTGGGACAGGGGGGAATCCAATAGATCAAAGATGTCCTAACTGTTTAACCAAACAGTTACAACTTATTGGCAACCACTTAAAGTATAAAAGCTTTTAAATGCCCACTTTGCTTGTGTTTTCATTATATAACTTTGACCTATATCAGATGAAATAGGAAATGAAGAATCTGGAATGAAGGCAGTTCTTGTCTTACTCTGAATTGGGTCATGTTGTTATTGTCCAGGTATTTGAGTCATGTTCAACTCTCCATGACTCCATTTTGGGCTTTTCTTGGCAAAGATATCAGAGTGGTTTGCCATTCCCCTCTCCAGATCATTTTACAGATGAGGAAGCTGTGGCAAACAGACTTAAGTGACTTATACACTAGTAAGTTTCTGAGGCCAGATTTGAAGTCAGGAAGATGAGCCTTCTTGATCCAAGCCCAGGGCTCCATCCACTGCACTACCTAGCTGCCCCAAATTGGGTCATGGGGATGTTAAAATGAAGTACTTTGATGATCTCCATGGAACCTTCCAGCTTTAAATCTTACTACTCTTCTAGACCTTTGGCCAAATCCTCAGCATTCAATTTCATTCACTAAACATTTATCAGATGCTTACTATGAGAAGAACACAAAAGTAGATGTCAGAGACACAAAGATAAGAATGACATACAGTTATCCTTTCCAGATCACAACTTTCCACACTGAAGTTTCCATATATCATGGCTTGGCTTAAGAAGTTAAATGGGATTTTGAAGGGAGTTTTGCAGAAGTGCAGACAACACTTAAAGGCCAGCAGAAGACACAGAGCCTATGCCCAAGTACTTAACCCAGACTTTACAATAAAATACTGTAAATACGTCATAAGAGAAAAAAAAATTAGACTTCTCTGGTACAAAAGGAGGGCCAAAAATTTTTTTACAGATTTTTCCAGATCATAGGAGCACTGTACTCCTAACTCCATGATGTGGAAGGGATAACTGTAGTCTTTACTCTCAAGGAATTTATATTCTGATGCTGGAATGGGGAGTCAACTTGAACTTAGATGTGTGTGTGTGGATAGATAGATAGATAGATAGATAGATAGATAGATAGATAGATAGATAGATAGATATGGTTATTTGAGGGAGGAAAGAGAATTCACTTCCAGGAGATCAAGGAAAGCCTCAAAGGAAAGGTGAAACCTGAGTTGAGTCTTGAAGGAAGACAAATTCTGAATGGTAGAGAGGAAGAGGGAGTGCATTTCAAACATGGGGGACAACATTTACAGAAGCACTAAAGCAAGAGAAGGGATGTCAAGTTTTGTTGACTATAGAATGTATGAACAGGAGCAGTGTAACAAATTGAAAAATGTAGGTTGGAGTGAAATTGTGGAGGACCCTCAAGTGCCAGGCTGAGGACCCTATATTTTATTCTAATAGCAATAAGGAGCCACAGAGGCCTTTGAGTAGGGGAGTAATGAGATCAGGCCTATACTTTAGGAACATGTTTTAGTTGAGTGGAGAATGAATTAGAGAAAAGGGATTAGAAGCTGGGAGACTAAATAGTGGGCTATCATAGCAGTCAGAGTACAGAATAATGAGAGCCCAAATCTGATTGGTGGCTTTATGAGTATAAAGGAGGAGGATTCAAAAAATGTTGTGAAGGCAGAATGGCAAGATTTGGCAACCCTAGATGTTATGGGAAAGTAAAAGTTAAGAATATGGTGACTGGAAGCATGGAAGCTTTCTTGATGTAAAAAAAGTTCCTTTAGTGAGTTCTTGCTAGAATCTCCATTTTGAAGAATGAGCCAGTACAGTCATCCCTCATTCCTGACTTTGCCACCCTGCCCCTGCATGGAAACCCTCCCACTTCTTTCCCTTTTAAATCTCCTTTTTATGTGGTTCTTCTCCAATTCAGCTGTAAGCTCTTAGAAGGCAGGGACAGACTTTTTGCTGGCATTTGTGTCCCTGACATTTAGCAAGATTCCTTTCACATAATAAGTACTTGTTGATTTCTCATAAGAAATTGACAGAGACATGTGGAAGCAGAGGGGACAGTGATGAGTTCTATTTGGGCATGTTGAATAAGAGGCACTGATCAGAGGTCCAGGTAGAAAAGTTTGGTTGGCATTTGGTGACTTGAGACTGGAGTTCAGAAGAGTAAGTTGTGTATTTGGGAGTCATCTGCATAAATATGATAAATGAACACATGGGAGGTGATGGTATATATCAGGAAGTAAAGAGGACAAAGAACAAAGCATTGAGAGACACCCACAATTGACAAGTGGAAGATGGATGATAATCCAACAAAGGGAACTGAAAAGGTATACAACAGATGTGCAGAGCTAGACCCAGGAGAGAACAATGTCAAAGAAACCAAAGGAAAAGAATGTATCTAGGAGGAAGGGCTGGTCATGAATTTTGGAGAGGTAAAACAAAAATGACTAAGAAATCCTTGGGTTTAGGAATCATTGATTACCTTGAAAAGAGAAATTGCTGGGGCGGCTAGGTGGCGCAGTGAATAGAGCACCGGCCCTGGAGTCAGGAGGACCTGAGTTCAAATCCAGCCTCAGACACTTAACACTTACTAGCCATGTGTCCTTGGGCAAGTCACTTAACCCCAACCACCCACCAAAAAAAAAAAAATAAAAAGAAAAGAGAAATTTCTGTAGAGTAATGGGGTTGGACACTTAATGATAAGAAGTAGAGGCATTTACATAGGGAATTAAAGGATCTTGGTGGGGAAAGGGATCCAAGGGATCTCTAACCCATATAGATCTTGAGGAGTCTTAGACAGAGCCTCATGAAATGGTTTTGGAGGTACAAGATCTTCATAAGGGACTTAGAAAGGGGTGGCTAGGTGGCACAGTGAATAGAGCACTGGCCCTGGAGTCAGGAGGACCTGAGTTCAAATCCAGCTTCAGACACTTAACACAAAAACTAGTCATGTGACCTTGGGCAAGTCACTTAATCCCAAGTGCCCTAAAAAAATGAAAATAAGGGACTTAGAAGTTGCAAAGGCTTTCTAAGTCTTAATCAGTTGGAGTCTTTGATCAGTGATGTGGATCATTTCATCAGGAGGAAGTAGGTTCAGAGACAGAATGAAGGCTCTGCTTAACTACCTGGTTCTGTGTTCTAAAAGAGCTTTAACTTTGAGGGTAAAGACTCCCCTTTAGGAGAGAATAAAAAAGTCTCCTTATACTGTGTCTCCAGCTAAGACTGAAAATTGATATGCGCCTCTTCTTCTAAAAGAAAGAAAAATGTGTAAAGGGACACCCCCCCCCCCATCTAAAGCTTAATTCCCTGAAATCTAAGCTAAAAGAGAAGGTTTCTTCAGGCTATTCCCAAATCATGAAAGCAGAGAAAAATTCTAACTTCACATATTCATATGAAGAAAAGAAATTGGGGCCAGAGCAATACAAGATTGGGAGAACCAAAAGATAGAGGGATTAGAAATCATGAGGAAGGCAAAAAAGGAAAGAGAGAGAGAGAGAGAGAGAGAGAGAGAGAGAGAGAGAGAGAGAGGAATGGATGAAAGGGGAATTTTAGCATTTAACATACATCAGATAATGGAAAGATATAAAGTATGGCCATTTATAAGAGTGACTGAAGTGGACTGAAATAAAAGCTGTTCCCTAATATATAAGTGGTGTAAGAATATGATCAAATGGGTCTCAAAAAAAAAAAAAGGAAAGAATTGTATCCATATGAAGCAGCCATGTGAAAAAATGCTCCAAATAACTAAAAATAAGAGGAATACAAGTCAAAACAACTCTGAAATTTCACCTCACATCCAGCAAGGATGACAATAGATGAGAATAGTCAATGTTAAAAGGGCTATGGAAAGATGGGTACAATAGCATTGTTGATTGAGATGTTAATTAATCCAATTATTATAAAAAAGCAATCTGGAATTTTGCAAAGAACATGACAAAAATGTCCATTATCTTTGATCTAGAGATCCAGCTACTAGGCATATATCCCTGAAGGAGATCGCTGACAGGTCCTAAATACACCAAAAAAAAAAAAAAAAAAAAAAAATTTTTAAATATCCAAAAAAAAAAAAAAAAAAAAAAAAAGCAGCACTTTTTGAAGTAGCAAAGAACTTGAAACAAAGTAGATGTCCATGGATTGGGGAATAGTTAAACAAATTGTAGTACGTGAATGTAATGGAATATAGCTGTACTATACAAAACAATGAGTAAGATGAATATACAAAGAATTACATGAACTGATAAAGAGTAAAATAAACAGAACCAAGAAAATAGTGTATACAATGACCTCAGTGATGTAAAGGGAAGCACCACCACCTCAAAATAATTTAAAAAACAAATGAAGGTTGCGAAATTACAAATAACAATCACAGCCCTGAAAAAAGAGATATGAGAAGATATCTCTGCCCATGCCTTTGCAGAGGTGAGGGGTCTATGGGCATGAAACATTGCAAATATTTTCAGATTTGCAGAAAATATTGTAAATATTTTCAATGTAGTGATCAGATTGGCTAATTTATTTTTTATCTTTCAAAAAAAATATCCTTTGTTAAATGAGAGGGAGGAGGGATATAAGGGGAAATTTAGGTAACATAAAAATGAAAGCCATGAATAAAAATTTATTTAAAAAAAATATAGGTCACAGAAGCTGAGACAGGTGGCTACTGAACTGGGAGTTCAAAACAACTTTAACATGTACATTAAAATTCCCAGATGTGAGGCTAAGGGCATGGGGAGTGAAGAACACTATGAACTGTGTACTGAATCCCTAAGGCAGAGTACCCAGGAAACTGGTATTTCTTGGCAATAAGGATCTTGATGGGTAATATAGATAAATGTAATGAATCTCAAAGAAAGGACATGCAAAGTGATGGGAGCAGAATGAGGGCTTCTTATGGTGGCAATGGAGGGTCAGTCAGACTTCCTCCTGATTATGTGAGGAGGCACAAAAGAAGGGGCTGAACTTTGGAGAGGGTGGTCAACAACGTGGAGTCTTCAGAAGAGAGGCAGGCTTCCCTGAGGAACTGAAGATGGAAAGACTATGAGAGGAGGAGGTCCAGGATAAAGGAAAGATAGCTAAAAGTAGATCCAAGGCCACAACAAATAGAAAGGAAGAGAGGAGCATGTGGGCTTTGGAAGGCTAGAGAAAAGGTGGAGAAGGGTGAGATCTCAGGAGACACGGCAGGGGGGCTGTTGCTTTGGCAGACAAAAGTCTGAGTCTCTGAGAGAAGAGTAATCAGAGGTCAGAATTTGCAAGCCATAAAATGGGGGATCCAGTTTCACAGGTCCTGTAATGACCAAGCATGGCATCAACATAGAAGCAACTTCCATGGATTTTCATTACAAATACTGGGAAATTAGAGGTATACATTGCAGGTGGAGGTGGTGGGGTGTCCTTAACTGGGCATATGTGTTAATAAATCATTTCCCCAGAATTATGCTGAACTTGAACTTTTTTTTTAAGTGATGTAGGCTTTTCTAAGATATTGGGGAATAAAGCACATCCAGATGATCACTCTTCTGATCTTGGGGCCCTGGAAGCTCAGGCCCTTTGGTAGCTTTGATTTCCTAAGGAAGATCTCCTGAGAAATCTCCTTGGAACTTTTGAATTCTTTGGAACAGAACTTCTGCTTCCTATGGCTGCCTGGGGCTTAAGATGCCCATTCTGGAAGGGAGAAAACCAAACTCCTTATGACTATGGGGTCAGACATGTTCACTCCTGAGGAAGAAATCCAGGAATATATTAAGGATGCTGATAATCTGACCCTTATCACTCATGGAGCTCAGAAGGGAAAAAAAGGGTAAGAATTTACCAGCCGTAGGATCAGGCAAGAACCAGATGATCAATCAACTATCTCCTTCATAAATGAGCTAAAAATGAGAGGAGTTATTAAAATTAAGACACTGAAACTCAGTGGGTGGCCCCTCTATCAAATGAGGAAGGGTTGTGAATTGAATGATTTGTCTTCCAACTCTAACATCTTAAGATTTTATGATTCTTAGAGACTGGGGATTTGAAATAGGAAGGGATAGAAGACTGTAGTTGCTAGAGGAAGAAGATGTGATCCAACCTCATGAATTCAGAGGACCTTAAAGGCCATCTAGTCCAAATCTGTCATTTCAGTGATGATTAGATTGAGGCCTGGAGAGGTTAAGAAGCTTGGCCAAAGTCACACAAGTCACAGATTTGTGGGGTAATTGATGATGGTGATGATAATGCTTGCATGATACTAGAGGACATACAGAGAAACTCCAAAGGAAGATACTGCCTGGCATCAGGCCACATGACCATTAGTGAGAAAAAGACCTGGATTTCAACTTAGAACAACAGATGAAGGAGCCAGTCTCTATTAAAGGGGCCTTCCAGAGCTTCAAGGGACCTAGAGACAAAAAACAAACAAATAAAAAAAAAAGTTGGATAAGGTGAGGGTAAAAAATAGTCACTGATAGAGTTCTAGCCAAACCAGCCTTCTGCCAGCTCCTAGTTAAGGACTACATATTCCGTAAACACCCATTCCCTCCTCTATTTTTGCATTTTCTTTCTTTTCTGTTTCTTCCTTTCCAGTTTTGGTTCTTTTGTTTAATTGACTATAAAAGATCCTTTTGAAAAGCTACAAACTTGTCTCTGCTGAACTAAGGGGGAAAGAGATTTTCCATATGCAAAAATCTAAAGACCCTTTAATTTCATGGGCCCAGCTTTGCTTGTGACAGACTGCCTCTGCTCCAGGTACATCCTCTCCTCCTGCTTGGTGCTCCCACCCTGTCCTTTCTCCAGAATCTTCTTTTTGCAGAACTCCATCTTTCTCACTAATTGGTACCTCCCTAGTTGCCTTTGATATCAGAAGTGGCCCTGAGCATGACCTGCCCCTCCCTGTAAAACACCTGCTCCTTTTTTACATGTTGTAGCAGCAAGCACCCCAAGCGTCCTCAGGGTTTGCAGCTACCACAGGTTCTTGGATCTGCTTTGTTAAAGGAAAGCAACTCAAAATGGGTTAACAAGCTTACTTTAATCAGTCAGACCATATATCGTTTACCTTGTTCAGGGCAAAAAGGTCAGCACCCTGAACCTCAAAATATACAGGCATAATTATCAAGACAGAAACATCAAGTAGACAGATTTCCAAACTGTCCAACCATTACATCCATACCCAGTCAACATCTGGGTTTCCACATTCTGGGTTTTTCAAAGCCGGGGGACTCTCAACAACGGCTTCCCAGAATTCAGATCAAATCACAAAACACTTCTCAAAGTGAGTCCCAAAAACAAAGCTACACATCAGGGCTTATATAGCCTTCTCCTGGCTCAGAGAATGTAACAACCTTATTGACTCACTGGCCAATCAAGAAGTATCTACTGAAAAACAAGCCTCCCACCCCAGGCTTCAGGTGCACATTAGCCTAGGGGCAGGGAAGATCTTTAAAATTTACATTTCCATTACACATGTATGTCTGAATTATTTTATTATGTGGAATAGATCCCAAGGTATAGCTGCATGAAGTGGAAAAAGTGGCAAGATCTTTTAACAAGGGAACTAAATCAGAAAGTTCTCTCCTCCATCCCCCCATCCTCTGATTATCTCCCTGAAGCTGAGATTTCCTCTCCCTCACCCACTCCCCAACACACTCCCCCTTGGCTAAGTCATGGAAATATCCCGGCCCCAGTGGAGATCCAAGCGTATCTTTGTCTGTCTGAAGATTGTGATACCATTAACTCTACCTTGTCCCAACCTTTCCTTCTCTTCCTCCTCATGCTTCACACCATCACCACCCATCTCTCAAGTTAAGCATCTTCCCAACATAAGTTAAAATTCACCAAATTAAAGCCTGTTGACTTTTTTTTTTAAAAGCCTCATTAATCTATGCTTAGAGTGTGTGTGTGTGTGTGTGTGTGTGTGTGTGTGTGTGTGTGTGTGTGGCTGAGTCTTAGCCATCCTTGAAGTCAGTTTCCTTTACATATTCTTTCTTTATTTGTTTTCCATCAAAATTTGGTTTAATCCTTATCTGTTTCCAGGCTGGGCTGGGACAAAAGAAGCAGTGTGATAATAGTGAGGTCAAAGTGTCAGCAATGATGAGCTGTAGTCATGCCTCTGCCACCTAGCAGCCTTGAGACTTTGGGTCATTACTTCCCTCCTCTGGGCCTCAGTTTCTTCATCTGTCAGATGTGGAAGCTTAAATGATATCTTTGGTTCCTTCTGTTTTCAATATTCTGTGAAACAGTTCATTCTATGAATCAGCTGATTTGAAGAATAGCATCGAGGCAGATGCAAGCACAGGATCAGCCATGGAGTCAGCAGAGCTAGGTATGAAAATATAGTCTGCCATTAACTAACTGTGTGACCTTGTACAAGTCACTTAACTGCTCTTTGACTATTTCTCTGTCTGTAAAATGGAGGTCATAATTCTTGAGTACCTACCTCCTAGTTATGTTGTGAAAATCAAATGAGATAATGCATATGAAGTATGTTTTAAAAACAGTAAAGAACTATATAAATATAATCCTTTATAGTTTTATATGTATGTATATAACATAAAAATATACATGTATTTTATATATACATATATAATGTTATGTTATATATAATATATTATATGTATGCGTTATATAAGTCCCTTATAAATAGATAAGTCCTCATATAGATGTGTGTAAGCCTGCATATATATTATATATTAATATGAACATATATTAGTCATAACAAGTGAACATATATATTAATCATCAGTCCAAATAAGACTAATTTAAATAAATTGTAGAGTCAAGGCTATTTGAATGTGGGGTTCATTTCAATTTGTTCTGTTTTTAATAATGAATGATGTGAAAATTCAGTTAGATTCACAAAATTGCAGAGTTGGAAAGAACTAATAATGGCAGTCTGGCCCAATCCATAATTGAACTAAAGTCCTCACTACAGTCTTCCTGACAAGTACTCATCTGATTTCTGCTTATGGATGTCCAGGGAAAAGCATCCTTCCCAAAGTATCCCTTTCCACTTTTGAGTAATTCAGATTTTTAGAAAGTTTTTCTTTAGATCACACCTACAATTGTGTCTTTGACATTTCTACCCATATCGTCTCTACAGAGATGACTCCCAAAGCTATGGATGCAGGATTGCTCTCTCATCTAAATGCTGTTCCTTTATCACCAACTGCCTGTTAGTTGTTTTTTATTTGTTTCAGTCATGTCCAACTCTCTGTGACCCCATTTGGGGTTTTCTTGGCAAAGATACTGCAGTGTTTTACCATTTCTTTCTCCAGCTCATTTCATAGATGAGGAAACTGAGGCAGACAGAGTTAAGTGACTTACCCAGGGTCACAAGCTAGCAAATGTCTGAGGCCAGATTTGAGCTCAAGAAGATGAGTCTTCCTGACTCCAACCCCAGCATTCCATCCACTGTGCCACCTAGCTGCCCATCATGCCTTTATCAACTACTGCCTACATGGACCCATATACATTTAGAGGTTGTAAGCATTCCAAACTCAATATATCCAAAACTGAACACATTATCTTCCCTTCTAAACCTAGTCCTCCTTTCAATGTACTAATTTTTGATGAGGAAACAATCATTTTTATAGTTACCCATGTTCATAATCTCAGATTCATCATTGACCCCTCATTGTGAGAAGATAAAAAGGGTGCTGGGTTTAGAATGAAAGGACCCTGGTTCAAATACCAGACCTGCCATTTTCTATCTCTATGATTTTCAGTAAGTTAATATATCTGGACCTCAGTTTCCTCATCTGTCCAATGAACTCTAAATCTATTACTTTATATACCATCATACTCCAATTCTACTTCCCCAATATCACTTGCAGTCTTTTATCTGTTAAATTTCTCAATAACAAAAATGATACTGGCATTCCTGAGACTGGCAATTTCTCTTTGGATTATTCTGTTGCTAGTACCTTGACATCAAAGTAGCTCATCTCTGCCTTGCCAGTTGGGTAGATCAGCTTACTTTCCAGATTCTGAGTTGTCTTTAAGAGAAATATCAGCCTTTGGGGACTTGAGTCTGGTTTGAGATCTAATTATAAGGCAGTGACAGCTTTCTCAGACATTCCCGCCACTCTGCCTCTCACTTGCTGCTTGAAATCTAAGGACCCAGACACAGCTGTGATCCCTGTCAGTCTCCCAAAGGCATTTGTCAGTCAGCATCAACATGACATACTGTTGTACAATTTGTCACGGATCGCTTTTAGACATGCAGCCATGACTTGTTTTAAACATCATGGCCGGCACCAGGCTGTCGGAGACAGTGCTGCAAAAATGTGAAAACAAAGACGTGGGAAATGTGTTCCAGTGACCTCACTGGACAGGGGATAGAATTCAGACAGTCCACATCAAACAGACATTGTGTTTATTTGAGACACATGCATATAAGTGAAACAGTTTCCCAACTTACCAGGGGCACTGAATGGACCTTCAACCAGTGTGTCTGAATTTGTAGCTGCATGACTATGGGGAAGTCCTTTCCCTTCTGGGAGTCAATTTCAGAAATGGAAATTTGGGGGGAGTTTTTCAGAAGCTGCAAATTACATACAAAGTCCAGTAGACGACACAGAAAAAGTTTGGAAACTCAGAAATGCACAAAATATATGTATAATATTGTATAATATCAACATATTTTATATTTTAATACCATAATAATTCAGACTTCTTCACTGGTATGAAGGGAGGGCCAAAAAATTTTATATGGATTTTCCAGATCAGTCATGGGGTTATCACACCCCTAACTCCCATGATGTGGAAGGGATAGCTGTATGTCACTAAACTCCCTTCAATGCCCTACCAATGACCAGGAACTAGCTAAATGTCCATGTGTTATGGCTGGATATTGTCATGTCTCTGAACTGAGTGACCCTCTTTCTCCAACTCCACTCTCCATAGACTATGACATGAAGCCATGACATAAAACAGGAACTTCAGAACCTGACTCCACCTTGAAGTGTCTGTTGGGAAGTAGTTGAAGCAAATGGCCTTGGGTCATGGGCATTAATCTAGCTAGTCAAATGCACAAATGCAGAACTAAACCACCTATGTACCAGAAAGGCTGTCCCTTCCCTAAGAAAGTAATGCTACTATCTTCAAAACTCTCCTATCAGGGAACTAAAGGGAAGAGGTCACTCCAATGTATCCTTAAATTATACTTGCTATGTGGATCATACAATGCCATTCAAACCATATTGGGCACATTATAGTTTCTCAATAAATATATGCTGATTAGTGGACTCATTGATGCCTACCACCCTCTCACTAAGGCTGCTATAATAGAAAGAGATTGGGAGTCAAAAGATTTTGGTCCAAGCACAGCTTTGACATTAACTTTGTGGATAAAGCTAGGAACTGAACATGAGATTTCTTTGATAAAGGAAGCTCCTGGGTGAGGAAACACCACTTACCACTTTGTCATCACCTTCTCTTAGACTTATATTCATTAAAAAACAAAAACAAAAAAACCTATAGACTTAGAGAGTTACCTATAGCCATAAGATGTTAAGTGTCTAGCTCAAAATCACATTTACAGTGTATGTCAGAGGTGGGATTTGAACACAGGTCCTACTGGCTTCAGTTTTGATCTCTAGTCCCTATATGACCCTGAATAAAGCATTTACTCCTATGCACCTCATTTTTCTCCTCTGTAAAACAAAGATAAAGATACTTAAACTATTTAGCTTACAGCATTGTCAGGGAAGTGTTTCACAAACTTTAAAAATTTCTGCATAGGGGCAGCCAGGTAGCACAGCGAGTAAGAGCACCGGCTCCAGTGTTGGGATGACCTGGGGATTGAATCCGGGCTCAGACACTTAGCACCCACCCAGAAACACCTGGCCATGTAACCTTGAGCAAGTTACTTAACCCCAATTGCTTAGGGGTGGCCAGGTGTCTTAGCGAGTAAGAGCACTGGCTCCAGTGTCAGGATGACCTGGGGATCAAATCCAGGCTCAGATACTTAGCACCACACCCAGAAATAAATGGCCGTGTAACCTTGAGCAATTACTTAACCCCAATTGCTTAAAAAAAAAAAAATTTCTGCATAAACAGGTGTAATGGGCATGTAAATTTTGAAGATCTTCCCTGCCCCTAGGCTAAAGTGCACCTGGAGCCTGGGGTGGGAGGCTTGTTTTTCAGTAGATACTTCTTGATTGGCCAGTAAGTCAATAAGGTTGTTACATTTTCTGAGCCAGGAGAAGGCTATATAAGCCCTGATGTGTAG
The DNA here is from genome assembly GCF_028583685.1 of Petaurus breviceps papuanus. Lineage (NCBI taxonomy): Eukaryota > Metazoa > Chordata > Mammalia > Diprotodontia > Petauridae > Petaurus > Petaurus breviceps. The sequence goes on along the minus strand of NW_027186296.1, from coordinate 32,893,301 downwards.
CTTTGTTTTGGGGCTCACTTTGAGAAGTGTTCTGTGATTTGATATGGATTCTGGGAAGCCGTTGTCCAGAGCCCCCCAGCTTTGAAAAACCCAGATGTTGAAACCCAGATGCTGATTTGGTATGGATGTAATGGTTGGACAGTTTGGAAAGCTGTCTACTTGATCTGTTTCTGTCTTTATAATTCTTTATCATTTATAATTGAAGTTCGGGATGCTGACCTTTTTCCCCTGAACTAGGTAAACGATACATGTTTGACTAATTAAAGTAAGCTTGTTAACCCATTTTGAGTTGCTTTCCTTTATCAAAGCAGATCTAAGAACCTGTGCTGTCAGCAAACCCTGAGGACGCTTGGGGTGCTTGCTGCTACAACAGGGCAGCTAGGTGATGTAGTGGATAGAGCACCAGCCCTGGAGTCAGAAGAACCTTAGTTCAAGTTTGACCTCAGACACTCAGACCTGTGTGACACTGGGCAAATCACTTAATTCCAATTGTCGACAAAAAAATTCTGCATAAATGTGAGTTTTCATTATTATTCTTTCTCCCATATGAAAATCTTCTATACCAGAGCCAACCTGCTCTCTTTGCTTTCCCTTGAACATATTTCATACATTCTCACCTATCCATCATTGTACACACTTAGAACAATCTTCCCTCTGTCTTGGAGGAGCCTTTGTATCCTTCAAGGGCTGACTCAAGCCCTACTTGGTCTGTGGAGTCTTCCCTGATTTCTGTAGCCTAGAGGAGCTTTCCTGTGCCATGTGATTAGCCCTTGACACTCATTTTGTGGGGTCAATCATCTTCCCTGTGCATGTGTAGGCTTAACATGTGCATGTTCAGGCTTAACTAGCCTGAAAGTACTTTGAGGTCAGTCTGGACCTTACATTTTGTCATCCCCATACCATCCAGAACAGGTTTAGAAAGGTTCTTAGTGTAGCATGGAAGATTAGAAGTCAAAAGTCCTGAATTTGAAGTTTACCTCTGACACTCTTCAACCTTGGGCAAGTCTCTTTCCTTCTTTGGGGCTGTGTTTCCTAATATGAAGAAGGAAGATTTCATCTTCTGGGAGTCAAGATGGCAGAGTAAGCAGTAAATCATTGTAACTCTCCCATATTCATGCCCCAAAACAAAACATGTAACAGTAAAACCAGAAAAAAAGATGGGAGGGCAGATCAGAGGGGGTGGTAGATGGAAGTAAAACACTGATTAGGAAAGAAAGGGTGAAAGAGAGAGAGGATAAACAGGAGGTAAAATAGGATGGAGGGAAATACACAGTAATTATAACTGTGGATGTGAATGGGATGAACTCTCCCATAAAATGGAAGCAGATAGTGGAGTGGATCAAAAATCAGTATTCTAAAATATGTTGTTTACAAGGAACACACTTGAAGCAGAGAGACACATACAGAGTAAAGGTCAAGGGCTGGAGCAGAACCTATTATGCTTCAGTTGAAGTAAAAACAAGGGAACAGAAAGAAAGGAATATGCCTTTTTCTTAGCAGCATATGGCACCTACACAAAATTGACCATGTTTTAGAGCATTAATGCCTCAAAATCAAATGCAGAAAGGCAGAAATATTAAATATATTCTTTTCAGATCATAATGCAATAAAATTACATTCAACAAAGGGTAGTGAAAAGATAGATTAAAAATTAATTGGAATCTAAATAATCTAATCCTAAAGAATAAGTAGGTCAAAGAAGAAATCATAGAAACAATCAGTAATTTCTTTAAAGAGAATGACAACAATGATACAACATGCGAAAATTTATGGGATTTAGCCAAAGTAGTATTTAGGGGAAAATGTGTTTCCCTAAATTTTCACATCAACAAAATAGAAAAAGAACAGATCAGTGAGTTGGGCATGCAACTAAAAACAAAAAAACTAATTAAAAATCCCCAATTGAGCACCAAACTGGAAATCCAGAAAATCAAAGGTGAGATTAATAAGATTGAAAGAAAATAAACAAACAAAAAAAAAACCCCAACAACTTATTGAGTTAATAAATAAATAAGTCTAGGAACTAGTTTTATGAGAAAAAAACAATAAGATAGAAAAATCTTGGTTAATTTGATTTTTTAAAAAGAAGAAAATAAAAATCCAATATCAAAAAATGAAAAGAGTGAAATCACCACCAATGAAGAAGCAGCCATTAGAAAATATGTTGTCTAATTATATGCCAATAAATCTGACAACCTGAACAAAATTGATGAATATTTACAAAAATATAAATTGCCTAAATTAACAGATCAGAAAATAGAATGCTTAAATAACCCCATCTTATAAAAAGAAATTGATCAAGCCATTAATGAACACCATAGGAAAAAATTCCCAGGGCTAGATGGGTTTACAAGTGAATTCTACTGAACATTTAAAGAACAATTAATTCCAGTACTATAAAACTATTTGGAAAAATAGGCAAAGACAGAGTCCTACCAAACTCTTTTTTTGACACAAATATGATGCTGATACCTAAACTAGGAAGAGCTGAAAGAGAGGAAGAAAATTATAGACCAATTTTCCTAATGAATATTGATGCAAAAATTTTTAACAAAGTACTAGCAAGGTGATTACAGCAATATATATAAAGATTATACACTATGCAGGTGGGATTTATACCAGGAATGCAGGGATGGTTCAATATTAGGAAAACTATCAACATAATTGACCATATCAATAACAAAACCAACAGAAATCATACAATTTATCTCAATAGGTACTGAAAAAGCTTTTGACCAAATATAGCACTTATTCCTATTAAAAACACTAGAGAGCATAGGAATAAAGGGAACATTCCTTAAAATGCTAAGTAGTATCTATCTAAAGTCATCAGTAAGCACTAATAGTAATGGGGATAAGCTAGAAGCCTTCCTAGTAAGATAAAGGGTGAAACAAGGATACCCATTATCACCACTATTATTCAATATAATATTAGAAATGTTTTCTGTAGAAATAAGAGAAGAAAAAGAAATCAAATGGATTACAATAGGCAACGAGGAAGCAAAATTATCATTCTTTGCAGATCATATGATGGTATACTTAGAGAACATTAGAGAATCAACAACAACAAAAAATTACTTGAAATAATTAACAGCTTAAGCAAAGTTGCAGAATATAAGATAAACCCATGTAAATCATCAGGATTTCTTTATTTGACCAACAAAGCCAAGCATCAAGAGAGAGAAAGAGAAATTCCATTTAAAATAAATGTAAACAATATAAAATACTTGGGAGTCTACCTGCCGAGACAAACCTAGGAACTATATGGACACAATTACAAAACAGTTTTTATACAAATGAACTTAGATCTAAATAATTGGAAACATATCAATTGTTAATGGGTAGGTTGATCCAATATAATCCAAATGTCAGTTCTGCCTAAGCTAATTTACTTATTCAGTGCCATACCAATCAAAGTACCAAAAAATTATTTGATAGAGCTGGAAAAAAATAATCAAATTCATCTGGAAGAACAAAAGGTCAAGAATATCAAGGGAATTAGTGAGTCAAGTTGATAAGAATACAAGCCATTCTCCAATTGATACATGGTCAAAAGAAGTGAACAGGCAGTTTTCAGATAAAGAAATAAAAGCTATCAATAGGCATAGAAAGAAGTATTCTAAATCACTTTTGATTTGAAATATGAAAATTAAAATACTCTGAGGTACAAGTTTACACGTATCAGATTGGCTAATTTGACCAAAAAAAAAGGAAAATGATAAATGTTGGAGAGGATGTGGGAAAACTGGGACTTTATTGCATTGTTGGTGGAGTCGTTAACTGATCTAACCATGCTTGGAGAGCATTTTGGAACTGTGCCCAATGGGCTATAAAACTATATATACCCTTTGACCTAGCAATACCACTACTAAGTCTGTATCCCAAAGAGATCATTTTTTTTAAAGAGGAAAAGGACCTACATGTGCAAAAATATTTACAGCAACTTTTCTAATGGTGGCAAAATAATTGAAATTGAGGGGATGCCCATCAGTTGGGGAAAGGCTGAACAAGCTTTGGTATATGAATGTAATGGAATACCATTGTGCAATAAGAAATGATGAACATGCAGATTTCAGAAAAACCTGGAAAGACTTGTATGAATGATGCAAAGTGAAATAAGCAGAACCAGGAAAATATTGTACACAGTATGAGCAGCATTGTGTGATGATCAAGTATGAATGAATCAGCTCTCCTCAGTAATACTATGATCCAAGACAAGTACAAAGGATTCACAAAGAAAAATGCTATCCACATTCAGATAAAGAACTGATGGACTCTGAATGCAGATCGAAGCATATTTTTTTCCACTTTATTCTTTTTTCGTGTTTTTTTCTTTTGATCTGTTTCTTCTTTCACAACTGTAACTAATATGGAAATATGTTTTACATGGTAGCATGTAAACCTATATCAAATTGCTTAACATTTTTGGAAGAGGGGAGGGGGATGGGAGGGAGGAAAATTTGGAACTCAAAATCTTGTGGAAATGAATGCTAAAAGTTGTCTTATATGTAATTGGAAAAAATAAAATATTTTTAAAAGGTTTCAGACTAGATCATTTCTGAGCTTCAAATACTATGATTCCAACTAAAAGCTTGTTGATTGATTGGTAGTGCATGACTCAGATCTAGGCTTATAGTAAGAATCCCAATAAAACCTTGATGATTGATCTCTTAGCTTCTGGCTCAGGCCTCTGCTCATCTTTCAAAGGTACTTTTTGAGCTCTTGTGACTTTGAAGAATCTTTGTGTTCAAGGTGGAGTGACTCCCTCCAAGCATCCTGACTCTCTTCCCCACTTCTTTCTCCCCCATCTTGGAGTTGGCTTCACCTGAGACCAGAGGTAAAAAGCAGCATCTGTGAGTGAACTGATCCCAAGCTGGAAGGGCAGCCACCAGATGCTAGTCTGCCGCCAACCCACCTAGGACCTTCTTCTTTTGCTACCATCTAGCATTCTTGACCTTTACTGATCTATATAAATTAGACTGTAAGCTCCTTGAGGGCAAAGACCTTATTTTTGATACTTAGTCCAGTGCCTGGCACAAAATCTTGACCGACTCGTATTGTAGCCTTTTCTATATCTCTTTACTGCTACTCTCAACTTTCTTTTTTTAAGTAATTGGGGTTAAGTAACTTGCTCAAGGTTACACAGCCAGTTATTTCTGGATGTGGTGCTAAGTTTCTGAGCCCAGATTTGATCCCCAGGTCATCCCGACACTGGGGCCAGTGCCCTTACTCTCTGTGCTACCTGGCCGCCCCTACTCTCAACTTCTGAGGCCAAAGATTAAAGGTACCATTAGGCCACCACATTAGCAAGGTCTCATCCACTAACAGTAAGGGAAAGGTTATTTATTATAATATTATGCAAGGGAAAGAGTGCTGGCCTTGAAGTCAGGCAGATTGCATTATAATGGATCACTGCTACTTTCTATCTCTGTGATCCTTGGCTGGTTACTTGTCTGAGCCTTAGTTTCTTTGTCTGTAAAAAGTTAACCTAGATGATCTCCAAAGATCTAACTCTAATATTCTATTATTATTGTAAATCTGGGAGCGTGTTTGGTTGCTTTTTGATATATATATTCTATTCCTTCCTGTGGGGCACACCAAGAGTTATCTAATTGAAGAATTTAACCCACTCCCCTGACATGGAAAGCTGACCATTCAGAACAGCAGTGTCAAACTTAAAAGAAACCTGGGGCTACTAATCTGTACACAAGGATCCCTGTGGGCCACATATTAGTTTTAAAATGTAATATAATCTATACTTTATTGTATTTTTATTTATTTTGTTAAATGTTTCCCAGTCACATTTTAATCTGGTTCCTGCTGCACTGGGGAGTGTTGTGGGTGTTGTGCTGGCAGCATGTTTAATATCACTGACGCAGAATTAATCCTATTCCTGCCTCCATCCTTCCTGCCCTTATAGAAGCAGGTCTGGCTACAGCCACCACCGAATCTCCCTATCTTTATCTGTTTTCCTAGTGTAGGAGCTGAAGGTTGCTTGTCCTTCCTTTACCAGCTTATCTTTCCTTTACTCTAACATGAATATAGATTTTTTCTTTTTTTAATAATACTTTATTTTTCCCCAGTTGCATGAAAAAATTTTAAACATTAATTTTTAAAAAATTTTTGAATTCCAAATTCTCCCCCTCTTTCTTCTTCCCCCTCCCTGAGATAATAAGCAATTTGATATGGTTTATACATGTGCAATCATGTAAAACACATTTCCATATTATTTATGGAGAGAAAGAAAACACAGACCAAAAAAAAACCACAAAACAAATAACCAAACCCACACAAAAAAGTGAAAAATTGTATATTTATATCAGCAATGACAGTAGACTTTGCTACTTATCTGGCTCCCTTCTATCTCTCTAGACTTAAATCATGTTACTCTAAGTAAACTAGCTGTTCTTGAACTCATCATTCTATCTTCTGCCTCCACTCCATAACTTTGCAGAAATCATTTCCCTATATCTAGAATGTATTCTGTCCCCTCTTCCCACTAGAATTTTTACATTCTTTTGGGTTAATTCACCTCCTACTCAAAACCTTTCCTGAGCCCCCTCCTTTCATGATTAGTGTTCTCTCTCTCTCTCTCTCTCTCTCTCTCTCTCTCTCTCTCTCTCTCTGCCTCTCTGTCTGTCTGTCTGTCTGTCTCTGCCTCTCTCTCCCTCCCTGTCTCCCTCTCTCTCTTTCTCTTTCTTTCTTTCTCCTGAAATGACTTCATATTAGTAATTTTGTATTTGTTATATTCCTCACCCCACCCCTATCCCTACCCAGAAGAACACAAGCTCTTTGAGGTCAGAGAGTGTTTTGTTTTTATATTTATATCCCTATATTTGTTTATATTATATATCCCTAATTTTTATGTTTGTATTCCTGGATGGTTGCTTTTCAGTCAGTTTATTAAATCAATCATTTATTAAAGGCATACTCTGGTGCTAGAAAGTGTGCTAGGTCCTAGAAACATGAGAACAAAAGTGAAACCATTTTTGATAAGGAACTTACGACTAGTCAGAGAAGTGTGAAATGCAGATGTAATGATATATATACATATATATATATATATACACACACGTATGTAGGGAGAGAGAGAGAGACAGAGACAGAGACAGAGAAAGAGAGAGAGAGAGAGAGAGAGAGAGAGAGAGAGAGAGAGAGAGAGAGAGAGAGAGAGAGAGA
>NW_027186296.1:32861798-32886112 GCF_028583685.1 Petaurus breviceps papuanus | reverse complement strand
AGAGAGAGAGAGAGAGAGAGAGAGAGAGAGAGAGAGAGAGAGAGAGAAAGGATACAAAATGTATACAAGGTAATTTTGAGGGAAAGGACTAGCAGCTAGAGAGATTTGGAAAGGCTTTCCATAAAAGATGATGTTTGAGCTGATTTTTGTGGAATTGTTGACTGGATAGGTTCTTGAAACTCTGTGGTTGGTCTCCCTTTTCCCTAAATTTACTGCTACTACTACAACTACAACTACAACTACAACTACAACTACAACTACTACTACTACTACTACTACTACTACTACTACTACTACTACTACTACTACTACTACTACCACTACTACCACTACTACTACTACTGCTACTTCTCCTCTCCTCCTCTTCTTTCTCCTCCTTCTTTGTTCTCACTACTCCCCTTGTCTAGGTTGATATCTCTTTGTCACTACCAGTACAACTCTTCTCTTTCAAAGACCAACTCAGGTGCCACCCCCTCTGGGGTGCCTTCCAACCTATATCACAGTGGTCTCTCTTTTTCCTAAGTCTTATATCCTTTACAATTTGTGTCTCCCAGTGAACTGATGATTATACATGTAATCCAAGTTCCAAAGTCCATTGGTATGGGACTGTCTCCTATTTGGTGGAGATTGATGCCTTGTGCCTGTATGAGGGTCAGAGCATAGTTGGGTAGAGTGAAAGAGAGGAGAGCTAGGGGTGGCTAGGTGGTGCAATGGATAGAGCACCGGCCCTGGAGTCAGGAGGACCTGAGTTCAAATCCAGCCTCACACTAGCTGTGTGACCTTGGGCAAGTCACTTAACCCCAATCGCCCTCCAAAAAGCAAAAAAAAAAAAAAAAAAAGAGAGAGAGAGAGGAGAGCCCCAGTGTCTTCAGGTCTCTTAGAGTCTCTTCTTCATACTTTCGAGTCTCTTCTGCATACTTTCAAGTCTCTTTGGGTACTTCTGGCTTCTAGCTTCAAGAGGGAATATGGAAGATGCCAACCCCACTTTAGGGTGCTAAAGTAAAAGACTGGGAAGAAGCTTATGTGAGAGGAGGTGGCAATATCCATCATGTCCCTATCTCCAGCTTCCTACACTAGAGACTTTGGGGAATTTCCTTTTGGGTGAGACCTTGGATTCTCTCTCTCACTCTCTCTCTCTCTCACTCATTGGGTTACCCTGATCTCAGTGAGAGAGCTTCTTTACTCTATATTATCTGATGTATATTCTTCTATGTGTATTTCCTTTTATTCATTTTAGTATAGGCTTAGATAAATGGGTTTCTAGGCCATGTTTCTTCATTTTGGAACTGGTATTTGGTGGGAAGGAAATCTTACATTGACTATAAAGCTTAGGGTCCTGCCTCCCCCAATAATGGACAGATATCAACAGTTTAACTTGACAATATCATAAGGATGATTAATTGCAAAAGATTTAGCTACTCTGATCAAGAGAGTGATCCAAGACAAATCCAAAAGGATCCATAATGAAAAATGTCCACCTCCAAAGAAAGAATTAATTAACTCTGAATGCAGGTTGAAGTTTACCTTTTTTTACTTCATTTTCCTTGTTTTATTTTTTGTTTGTGTTTTCTTTTGCATCACGGATAATATGGAAATATGTTTTACATGACTTTGCATGCATGATGGATATAAATTGCTTGCTTTATCAAGTTGGGAGAGGGAGCCAAGAGGAACAGAATTTAGAACTCAAAACACTTTTAAATGACTGTTAAATTTAAAATATATATACAATTGGGAAATATTTAAAGATATTAAAATATATATTTTTTAATTTAGCTTGAACCTGAAAACTATATCTGCTAGACTAATAATATTTAAGGTATTAGTTAATAAATATAATTCTAAACCAGTATTCCTTCTCTAGAGAACATAGAGGCCAAGCTTCTGTTCCCAACCTGTTTCTCTTCCTGGCAGCAAGTAAAGTCTCTCATGGCAAAAAGTTGGGGGAGAAAAAACTAGATATGTCTATTTTGCCTCCCTTTAAGTCACATGATATCCCCACTACATGTGGCGGGATGTACCCTGCGATATATATAACCTTGGATAATTTGGTAAATATTCACTCAACAAATATTTATTAAGCAATGTGATAGGCACTAAGAAAAACAAAAATGAAATGGTCTCTAACCTCAAGAAGTTTTATTCCTAATAGGGGAAATATATTAATCTAAAGAAATGTACAAAACATAGAATATTTATAGAAATATAAAATATAGAAAATTAGCTTAAAATAGTTTCAAGGAAAGATACCAGCAACTAGGGAATGGGAGTAGGAAGGCTTCTTATTAGTATAATGGGGGTCTGGCAATTATGCTGAGAGGTGGCATCTCTCTACTTGGAAAGACTGGAAAGATAGAATGGCATCAGATCAGAGGTCATTGAAATCCAGTTGTTAAAAAAAAACTTGAACTTTAGTTGGGAGGCAATATAGAGTCATTGAAAATAGTTGATTGAAGGAATGATAGGATCATATCTATGTGGAAGAAAAAATATTCTGGAGGCTATTACCAACAATCTAGGAAGAAGATAATGAAGAATTTTGGTGTCAGTGAACTTTCATAGAATCATAGCTCTAGAGCTATAATGGATCTCAAGATCATCTAGTCCAACCCAACCTTCTCATGTTTACAGAAGAGGAAGCCAAAGTCTCATCTAATTGTGACTTAACATAGGTTACTTGGGTAGTAAGTGCCAGAAACAGGATTTGAACCCAGTCCTGTGATTTCAAAGCCAGTAGTCTTTCTATGCCACAGATATGAGACACATTGAAAGAATTAGAATTATTAGGATCTGGCAGCTATGATATGGGAGTATGGGAATCAAGGATGAAGGAAGAGCTCAAGACAATTCCTGGCTTACAAACATGGGAGACTGGGGAAATGGTGGGACCATAGAAATAGTAAAGTCAGATGAAGGAGCAGATTTAAGAAGAAAGAAGTGTTCCGTCATATATATATATATATATATATATATATCCAGTTTGAGGTATTGATGAAATATCTGGATGGTGATGTTCTGAAAGGTTGAAAAAGATGAGTCTGGAGCTCATATGAGAAGTCAGACCTAGAAATACAGATTTAGGATCACCTGTGTAGAGGTTATAGTTGAAGCCTTGGGAATTGGTGAGTTTTCCAGAGAGAAAAGTACAGAGAGAGAAAAGAACAGGGCCAAGGACAGACTTTTGGTGAACAGTCACATTAAGGGATTAAGAAAGAAAGAAAGGCTGGAGGAGTAGAGAGATTAGAAGAGAGTCAGAGGGGCAGCCAGGTGGCTCAGCAAGTAAGAGCACTGGCCCCAGAGTCAGGATGACCTGGGATCAAATCCAGACTCTGATACTTAGCACCACACCCAGAAATAACTGGCCGTGTAACCTTGAGCAAGTTACTTAACCCTGATTGCTTTAAAAAAAAGAAGAGAGAGAGAGTCAGGAGAATGTGTTACATCTCTCCCCAAGTGAGGATTCAGTGGTCCAGTGGTCAACAATGTCAAAAGATGCAGAAATAACAAGAATATGGAAACTCAAAATAACCCAGCACATCTGGCAATTAGGAACTCCTCAATGACCTTTAACTAGAGTAGGGACAGAAAGCAGGTTGCAGAGGATTAAGGGGAGAAGTGAAAGTATCAGATGTAGATAACTTTTTAAAGAAGTTTTTGCAGTATCTGTCTCCCCTGATAGAATTTAAACTTCTTGAGGATAGGGACTATGCCATTTCTGTCATTGGATCCACAAGCACCTGCCACTTATACCCTCTAGTCTACAGGGTCTTACCATCTTCCCTGTTGCTGTGTCCTCTAGACTCTGGGACATTGTCATCTGTCCTCTTACTGAATCCTAAGGAAATCCAGACCTTTCCATCTACTGTGGAGCCAAACAAGACCATATGTGTTGCTGTGCCAAGTAGTAAATGAGTTCCATAGGAGCAGAAATTATCTCGCTTTTCTACTTGTATCCCCAACATTTATTATAGTGCTTAGCACACAGTAAGTGCTTAATGAATGTGTTTTGTTCATTTCATTCACTCCTTCATTTACAATCATCTGATATACAGTAGGCACTTAATAAATGGCTGTTGATTAATTGTATCAAAGGATTAAGGAAAGGTTTGAGCAGGTTTGTAGACTGATGAGAAAGAGCCAGTAGTGAGGAAGAGATTAATGATGCATATGAGAGAGAGGATAAATGTTAGAGAAATGATTGTGAGGAGGCAATAGGATCAAGGTCAAGGAATAAGCATTACTCTTTTTTGTGTGTGTATTTTTTGGAGGGCAGTTGAGGTTAAGTGACTTATCCAAGGTCACATGGCTAGTATTTGTGTTAAATGTCTGAGGTTGGATTTGAACTCAGGTCCTCCTGACTCCAGGGACAGTGCTCTATTCACTGTGCCACCTAGCCGCCCCGAAGCATTACTCTTAACAAGTAGTAGAACTGTCTAATCTAGGAATGGAAGGAAGGAGAGTGGGGGTAATGGGACTGAGAAGCTTTGAGAAATAGAGGAAAGCAGTTGAAGGAACTTTAAATCAAATGGTATCAATCATCCTGGTGAAGGAAGAGAAGGGGTTACCTGCTAGGAGAGGTTGATTGATGATGAGAAGAGAGAAGAAAAGGTTTAGAAAGGTCCTTGTAAAAAGTCAAATTGGGAGTCAATGAGAACCAAGCTTATACCGTGTTTCCCTGATAATAAGACCTATCCCGAAAATAAGCCCTCCCCTTACTGTGTAAGATTCCTCTAAAATAAGCCCTCCCCCGAAAATAAGCCCTATTGAGATTGCTACTGTAGTGAAGGTGATCCCCTGCGCTACACGCTACATTACGGTACCCTCTGTATGCACCGTCCCCCCCCCCGGGGTGAAACGCATGCCGCGCTCCGAGCTGCATCCAATCAGAGCTGCAGCAGTGAGCGCGTCATCCTGTTCTTCCCCAGTGATTTGCTTATTGAATAAAGGTACATTTTTTGTTCACATTTACCTGTTTATTAAAATTGCTGTCAATGTTCATTAAAATAAGCCCTCCCCTGAAAATAAGCCCTCTGGTGTTTTTCTGTCCAAAAAAATAATAAGACAGTGTCTTGTTATCGGGGAAACACGGTAGATTGTTGGGAAGCAACAAAAGTACCACTGGAGTTAGGAACCATAAATTCATAGACGTTAATCAGCTTGATTTCAGTATTTTCTCAAAGGATGCTCAGTGGTCTCAGACAGGGAACAGAAAAATTGCATCATAAGGGATTACGAGAGATAAAAATTTTATCATCAGCAATGGGTAAATGGGTAAAATTAGTGGGACAAGGGATTCTGGGGTACTAGCTAGTAAAATGTTAAATGGCTGAATGTGGGGTCAAAGCTAGTTCAGAGGCAAGTGAGGCCAAACTGAAAGAGGGAGACAGATGGGAGGTTATAGTCAAAGAAAGGGCTTTCAGAATTCTAGGTCTCAAAGGTGGTAAGATCTCTGAGAGATGGTAAGGCTTAAGACACTAAGGAAATTTTAGAAGGGGAGGGAGGAAGGAAAGCAGGAAGACAAGAAGACAAAGAGATAAAGAAGAATGTAGAGAAAGGAAGGAAGAGAGAGAAGGAAGAAAGGCAGGAAAGGAGAGAGGGAATCAAAGGGAAAAGAGACCCAAAGAATTATTTTGGATAGTGATTCCCATATTAGGCTTCATGCTCATCAATGGGCATGAATAACTGAGACTCCACTGTATGTATGTATACACGCACAGTATTTATGCATACATGTCTGTACATATATGTATATATTATGTATGCATGCCTGTATATATTTGTATATAAACATGTATGTATAGATACAGAACACTATATATCTGTGTGGACATGCATGTGCATACAAATATACATGTATAAACATGCATGTGCATATAGATACATATATGCACTGTTGTCTATATCATGCACCCCTACTATCCATCCCCAGAGTGGTATTTAATAGCTCTGATTTCCTTTAGAAGGAACTGTATTTAAAGTGGTACTATGGAAAAAAGCCTTAGATTTAGAACCAAAAGCCTGGAGTTTGATGGTGCCACTTATCCCATTTGTGATTTTGGAGGACTCACTTCTCTGGACCATGGTCTTCTGCAAAATGAGGGAGTTGAACTAGGTAATCACTAAGGACCTTTTCTAGCTCAAAATCATGCTGAACCAAGAGAGTTTTAGTGCTTCTGAGAGAAACCAAAAGGAAAAGACTCAATGTAGTTTTCTGCCTTAATTCATCTTTTTTCCTCTGCTAGAGAAGCATAGAGATTTTTTTGCATATAAAAAATTTAAACATTCATTTTTTAACATTTTGAGTTCTAAATTCTCTCCCTCCCACTCTCACCTTCCCCCTCCCTGAGACAGTAAGCAATCTGAAATAGTTATACATGTGCCATCATGCAAAACATATTTCCATATTAGTCATGTTGTGAAAGAAAACATAGACAAAAAAATCCATAAAAAAATAAAGTGAAAAATGGTATGCTTCAATTTGCATTCAGATTCCATCAGTTCCTTCTCTGAAGGTAGATAGCATTTTCTGGCATGAGTCCTTTGGAATTGTCTTAGATCATTGCATTGCTGAGAATAGCTAAGTCATTCATACTTGATCATCCTATGATATTGTTCATACTGTGTACAGTGTTCTCCTGGTTTTACACACTTCATTTTGCATCAGTTCATGTAAGTCTTTCCAAGTTTTTCTGAGAGGATCCTGCTCATCATTTCTTATAGCACAGTCATATTCCATTATAATCATATACCACAGCTTGTTCATCCATTTCCAATTGATGGGCATCCCCTCAATTTCTAATTCTTTCCTTCCTTCCTTCCTTCCTTCCTTCCTTCCTTCCTTCCTTCCTTCCTTCCTTCCTCCGTTCCCTCCCTCCCTCCTCTCCCTTTGTCCTCATGGAGAATCATACCCTTACCTCCAGGTGCTCTACCCAAGGGAATATAAATTTTGATCACTGAAACTTTCTAAGATACCTTGGGGCTTATGGGAAAGATTTTTTTTTCTCTTCCTGACTTATTTAGTCTATTATTTAAAAAAAACAAAAACAAACCTGGGACAACTCTTTTGCCCCATGTAGTTTCATTTATGATTTCTTGAAATACAGCACTGAAAAAACAGGTTCTGATAAAGCCCGTTGGATTTCAAATGGAGCTACTGGACCATACCTTAAACCCAAATCACTCTGGCTCTCACTGATTGGCCAACAATAGGTTCCAGCCTAAGTCTCACTTAGTCATTATTTGGGTTTTTGATGGCTCAGAGTGAGTGTAAAAAGCAATTGTTTCTGTTATGACCAGAAACCCTGAGGGTCTTCTCCTCCCAGATGGATTTTTTTTTTGAGCAGGTAAAAGAGATTGTTTTGTTATCTCATTTCTTACTAGCCTTAATCAATGAATGAGTGTTTCCTCAGACAGAGACCTGGGAAAGAACTTAACTTGAAAAGGTCAATGACTCCCAAGGCATCTGGGGCCATCTCCAGCCTTCCTTATCTATGTCTTGCCACTGGATCCACATGGCTCTGGAGGAAAGAGTGAGGCTGGTAACTTTGTACAGCCCCGCCTCACTTAAATCCAATTCACGTGCAAGTCATGATAGCTCCTTCCTGATGTGATTGGTCCTTTTCAAGAATGAAGGACAAACAACAGCAATCTTTGTCACCACAAAAAGATCTGTAAATATTTTGGTAAAAATATAACTGTCTGCCTTTAAAAAAAATCTCTTTGGCATATAGACCTAGTAGTTCTATTGAGGGAACATAGATTTAGAGCTGGAAAACAAAACTCCTGGGAGGCCATCTTTTACAGATGAGTAAAAAGATCGAAAAAAGTTAATTGACACACAAGTATTAAAAAGACATAGATGGCATTTGAGAGTGGATCTTTTTACTTTAGACTCTTCCTTCTTCACCACCTGGAGAACTATTATTAAGTCAAGAATCCTTTTGTAATGGAAATCCTCCTACCATGTGGATAATAGTGCACATTTATATGACATTTTGTAACAAATTTTGCAATTCAACTCACATCCTGTTGTTTCATTTGATGTTCACAGCAACCAGACAAGGTAGGCGGTATTATTGTTCTCATTTTACAAAAAAGGAAACTGAGGTTCAGAGTGTCTTTCAGTGTCCTTTGGACTTGCCTAAAGTTACACAACTACTAATGTGTCTGAGGCAGGGTCCAAACTCAAGCCTTCTTGGTTCCAAATCCAATGTTCTATTCATTATGCAATGTGAAATTGATTAGAACCAGTTGTGGTTTTGTGGATTGAAATTTCTTCAAGTGGGGTTAACATGTATAGGGAGATTGGTCAGGAGATCCTCCCCCCACCCTCACCCCTCAGCATCCCAGCTGATGAAATTATAAAGGTTAAGAGGCAAGTGACAAAGATAACAGATATTATTAAGGGTTTAAACAAAGAGAAAAGAAGTAACTACACTCTGCACCCCTTTATAAGGACTGAAGAAGTTCTTGACTCAAGCTCAATGGAATTATAGAGTGGACAACCTTGGCTAGTTATAGATTGGCTAGACCTCTTTCAAAAGCAAGGTGTGCTCCCTAACCAGTAGTTCAAGATAGGGCACAACTCAGAACAGTGAGCCCTGGCAACAGAACCTGCATGAAAGAAGAACCCAGCCCCTGAGAGAGCCTCTTGGGGGTGGGGGGTAGGGTGAGAGAAGAGGATGCATTTTCACAAGTACAAACACACTAGTCATGAAATATAGCAGCAGAGCTATTGGACCAGTAGGAGCTATTGTGCCTAGCAAAGAGAGGACCAAGGAGTCCGGAAGACTGATTTGCTGGGTAGACATGCTATACCAAAGGGGAGAGGCTTGAAACCCCTACAAGAAGGAAGGACACCAGGGACCATCAGTGACAGATGTATGAGTTGCCTCAGTCATATGTGTTTCCTAAATATATGTGCATTAGAGTACCCTTTTTGTGGCCTAGCCTTTTCACTGGTGCTGTGTGTATTTTGGGGAGTATACAACCCAGCTTTAATGGGCAGGGAGTGAAGGGGTGGTTATAGCTACTGTTCTTAGGATGTCATCTCAATAAATGTCTTTACATTGAGCTGATTGTGTCCTCTGGATTTCTATAAAAGTAAGTATATTAGTGGGGACCCATGAGCTATATTTTTCAAAGTACAGAATCACAGATTACCTTGAACTCTGGATAATCATCCCTCAAGGGACTCAATCTATGAGGGCAAGTTGAGGGTGAGTATCCCACAGGGGCTACCACACATGTATGTGCTTTAGTCCAATCCAATCAGTGCAGGAAGCAAGATGTGGCAACATTTCTCAAGAGTCATTCAGTCCATTTTGTAACAGAAATAAGATGAGATGCAGAAAAAAATCTTCAGACACTGACTTTCAAGACTTAATGGCACCCTGCTTTAAAGATCCTGTTACAGGTTTCTTTCCCATTCAGAAACCATCTGAGCTTTGATAAACTTGTAACTGTGGTTGGCATAATGATTTTTCTCTTGCTTTGGTGGGAAATTTGGGTTATTTTTATTCAGTCTTCAACATGTTTGTGATATTGTCAGACTGAAAGAACTTTGGGTGTCAGTCAGTCAACCATCAAGAATTAATTGTACAAAAATATTTATAGTAGTTCTGTTTGTGGTGGCTAAGAATTAGAAACTGAAGAGATGCCCATCAATTGGGGAATGGCTGGAAAAGTTGTGGTATTGTGATGGGATTGTGAAAAAAGATTGTGATGGAATACTACTGTGCTATATGAAATTACAAACTGGATAGTTACAGGGAATTTTTATATGAACTGATACAGAGTGAAGTGAGCAGAACCAGGAGAACACTGTACATAGTACAATATTGTATGATGAACTACTGTGAATGATTTAACTATTCTCAGCAATACAATGATCCACGATAGTCCCGGAGGACTCATAGTGAAAGATGCTATCTGCTTCCAGAGAAAGAACTGATAGGAAGGGGTGGCTAGGTGGCACAGTGAATAGAGCACTGGCCCTGGAGTCAGGAGGACCTGAGTTCAAATTCAGCCTCAGACACTTAACACACTTACTAGCCATGTGACTTTGGGCAAGTTGCTTAACCCTAATTGCCTTCAAAAAGAAAGAAAGTAATAACTGATAGGATCTGAATACAGACTGAAGTATACTATTCTTTCTTTCAGTTTTCTTCCACAAAATGACTAATATGGAAATATGTTTTGCATGACTGTCCATGTATAACCTATATCAGATTGCTTACTATCTCAGGGAGAGGGAAGGGAAGGGAGGGAGGGATAGAATTTAGAACTCAAAAGTTATAGAAAAAAAAAGAATGAATGTCAAAATTTATTTTTACATATATTTGGGGGAAAAGAAAATGTTATTAAAAATTAAAATATTAATTAATAAGACTAGAGGGGAAGAGTTTATTGTTTATTATATTCTAGACACTATGCCAAGCACCAGGGATAAAAGGAAGACCAAAAAAAAGTTCCTTCCCTCATAGAATGGACATTTTAATGTGGGCAATAATGTGCAAATACAAGATATGTACCGAGTATAAAGAAGGCTGATCACCTCAACATATTTAAACAAAGAAAACTTAGGGAGTCCCTAAATACCCAGAGTTAATAACCCAGTTAAAGCTGGGTTAGAAAAAAATATCCTTTAAAGGGCTTAAGATTCTCCCAAATGTTCTAATCTCAGGATTCTCCCCTATTCTCTATCCACAGGATTCTCCCCACCACTATGTATACACAGCATGGGAAGTCCTTAACCATGTGTGTAACACAATCCCCTCCCTCTGTATTTATGAAGTGGGGAAGCCCAGCTGCATGCACCATTACAAGCCCCAATGAGGCTGGTTGTTTATGAAAATGAGCTGCAATTAGTTGGAGAAGTTTAATAATTCATCATGTAGTTAGGAGGTGGGTTTGATACATAGCCTAGACAATTAAACTACCACTCACAGTTGGTTTGGAGGTATTAAAAGATCTAGCCCTTCTTGTGATGGAGACAGGTGGGGGCACAAAGAATAGATGTAAATGGGGTGGGTAGGTGGCGCAGTGAGTAAAGCATTGGCCCTGGAGTCAGGGGGACCCGAGTTCAATTCCAGCCTGAGACACTTAACACCCACACACACAAAAAAATAGTCGTGTAAGCTGGGCAAGTTACTTAACCCCAATTGCCCTCCAAAAGGCAAAAAAAAAAAAAAAAGAATAGACCTAGATGCTAAGTTGATACTATGGATTTCAATGGGACTCGAGGTCAGGAATCCCACCCCCTACCCAAGGCTCTGTATCTCCAGGGAGGCAAGCTGAGGCACGACCTTCAAGAAAGATTTCTGATGAAATAATCTAGTTTCTAACCCCAGCTCTACTTCTAACTTGCTTTATGACTATGAGAAAGTCACTATATATCTCTAAACTTCAATGTCCTCATCAGTAAAATGGAAAGAATAATCACTACCCAACCAACTCCACAAGGCATGCTGTAGGAACAAATAATAATTGTGGAAAAACTCTTCTCTGCAAAATAAAATATGCTGTACAAATATACATCAGTCACAGGGGGCACATGGAAATGGAGACTGGTCTTGGTGCCAGAAAATCTGGGTTTAAGTTTTGCCTCTTAAACACTTAGAAGTTATGCCCTAAATACATAGATATTCTCATATCCAGGGGAAGTAGCACAAAAGACACCCTCAAATAAGCTTTGAAGACAATTCAATTGGAGAGATAGGGCCAAGGAGGAGATCAGCAGAGGTGTGGAAGGGAGGAAGTTTACCATATGGTAGCTTCCTAATTTAACTAATTATTCTTGTTAACTAGGTGCTAAACTCAGTTATTTCTACACTTCCAAAGGATTGTAAGTGCTGTGAACACCTCTAAATTATAGCACCCTGGGGAAAAGTGCCATTATTCTGACCCAGTTCCAGCTCTCCTTATAAGCTTTATAATCTAGGGCATATTGTTTAATCTCATTAAAACTTAGTTTTCTCATCTGTTAAATGGGGATGATAATGTGGCCACTATTCATTTTATAGGGCTAGTCTGAAGAAAGCAAAGTGTGATATTAAGTAAGTTATAATGATTGTCTCCTCCTCATCATCATCTTCATTCTTTATTGAAGACCTGCCATATGCAAGATACCATGCTAGAGTTGTAGGAAAGGGGGATCCCTTCCCCACCCCCCAAGAGGTGACTTAAGAGTGAACAAAAATACATAAAATATGGTCAACAATCTTTTTTTCTTCGTTTCTTATTCTTTTATAGGATCTGGCTCCCAGGATAAAGGGGTTGGGGGTAGGAAATAGATATTGGATAGGGCTGGAAATGAAGATGGTATAAAAATAAAAGTTATGAAGAAATATATTTGTATATATGCATATATACATATGTATATATTTAAAAGCTATATTGATAAGCATATCCAGTGCCCACTCTTTCTCTCTCTCTTCCTCTCTTCCTCTCTGTCTCTGTCTCTCTCTCTCTCTCTTTCTCTCTGTCTCTCTCTCTCTCTCTCTCTCAAGAAAGCATCCATGACACATAGGCATGAGGTATCTATGTAGATTATAAATTTCTATCTTCTTTCCTTTCTTATGCAAGAGCCATATTTTCTGAAATAGATAGGTTCACTCTGCTCCCTATGCCCACTTTTGTTTCGAAGTCACTGAGTATTAAAATATATCATTTCCTTTGGAGGGGCTTGCTGAGTTTTTCATAGAATTTCTCTGCCTTCTCATCCTATATAATAGATGTTGGTGTATAAACTGCACATATCTTCATGGTGACCTTTTTCCAAATGTGCTTCATGAGCAAATGAACAAGTGTGCTATGAAACAATAGTTTTTTGTTGTTGTTGTTGATTTTTGGATAGACATAGAACCAACATTCTCAGAGCCTTTGTTTTCCTCTCTGAAGAATATCTCTGAGCCATCCTTTCATTTATCTGTAATTTTCTTTTAAAAATATTTTATTGGTGACTTGGGGGTGATTAAATCTTTGCCACTTTCCAATTGCTCCCCTACCATCTTAAGACCTTTACTTTCAAACAAAATTAGATGAGCAAAACAAGCCAACACATCGACCATGTCTAACATTGCATCCATTGTCTATCACTCCTTTGCCAAGAGGAGAAAACTTACTTTCATCATCAGTCCCCTGGAATCAAGATTGGTAATTACATTAACTTGAATTTTTATGATCTTTCATGCTGTTTCCTTTGCATGATTGAGGTATGTATATATTGTTCTTAGGGTCCTGCTTTCTTCTTTCTTCATATAATTTCCCAAATTTGCTGAATTCCTCATGCTTATCATTTCTTATGGCATAATAATATTATATTTTACTTATATAACAGGATTTGTTCATCCATTTCCTAATTGATAGGAACTCATTTTATTTTCCTTTTCTCCCATCCCACCAAACAGATAAGTTCCATGAATATTTTGATACTTATAGTGCCTTTGCCTCTGTATTTAATCTCCATAGAGAAATAGTGGATTCTTTGGTGAGATCATTGAGTCAAAGGGTCAGAACAATTTAGTAACTTATCTTACATAATTCCAAATTACTTTCCAGAACTGCTGCACCAATCTGAAGTTCTATCAATGATTTATTAGTGTACCTGACTTCCCATAGAGAGTTTGAAGGTCCTAGCCATTTTAAGTGTACCTGACTTCCTATCAACATTGATGATTCCACAGTTTTATCATCTTTGCTAATTGGCTGTGTATGAGGTAAAGCATCACAGTTGTTTTAGTCTGTATTTTCTTATTGTTAGTGATTGAGATCTTCCCCCACCCCAACCTGGTTGTTAATAGATTTTGCTTCTTCTTTAGGAAACTGTTAATGTTTTTGACCCCTTATGTTTCTTAGTCATATGCATTTGTATCAATTTCCTCTGCATACTGAACATCAGATTTCTATCAGAGATATTGTCAAAAATAATGTAATATGATTTAACACAAAATAGTATAACATATAACATTAGCATATATAATATATATTGCCAATATAGTTCTAAATTGATCATCTTGCTAATAGTTTAGCAGCGTTCAAACCCTAGAAGATGCCTCTATCCCTTACTACAATCCATGAGCTCCTCTCTAGGACTTTTATTTTAAGAAGTACCTATTCCTTTAAGTTCATATCTATCTTGACTCTGCTTTTGATTCTCTGAACTTCTCTACCTTGCTACCTGCAAGTATACCTCCTCCTTTCCCTCATGCTCTTTCCCACCTTTGGCTCCATTTTGTGTGTTATCTTCCCTTATTAGAATTTGTAAGCTCCTTGAAGGCAAGAATTGTCTTTCTTTTTGTTAGCCTTTGTATTCCCAGCACTTAACACCCTCCCTGGTACATAATAAATACTTAACAAATACTTTATCTGTCTTATTCTAATTGCATTGGTTCTACTCATGAAAAAGCTTTATAATTTTATGTAATGAATGTCAATATTGGCAAGATTCAGTTCCTGGAGCCATTCATTGTTTAATGAACAAGGATCTCACATTTAGAAAATCAGCAATGGATGTTTGTAGAAAGGCTACAAAGCATATCATTCTTAGCATCCTCTGCCCTGTTTCCCAGTTATTCTGCTACCCTCACTGCAGAAGCAGTTCACACAGTACTGGGGTCTGACTTATCATTTTCTATGGCTCTCCATTGCCAAAGATCAAGAAGGTAGGCTACTGGCCAGCTAGGCCTCACTGTTGAGGAGTCTTCCTATACTTAGCTAGGTTGGTTCTTAGAAAGCACCCATAGTCTCTCAGATCAGGCTTTAAAACCTTCCAGGTTTGTGAAAATATGCCATGGTTTACACTTTGCTTGTATATCCTTTAATTACTAGTACTAAAATAAGACATTGGAGTAGAACTCTATGGAGTCATCTGTAAGGCAGAACAAATGATCTCTAAGGTCCCATCTTTAAAAGTCTATGATTTTCTACCTGAGGGGCTGAATGGTGGTAAGAATCTCTGATCTCACCATCCCTTCATCTGGAGGGCTGAGGCTAGATGTTAAGCAGCTCATTTCATCCAGTTATCCAGATGGAAACCCCAATGCCCATTAATTGGATGATGGTTGAACAAGTTGTGGTGTATAATTGTGATACAATACCATGGTGGTATAAGCAACGACAAAAGGGAAGGTTTCAGAAAAACATGGAGAGACACATGAACTGATGCAAAGTGAAGTGAACAGAACCTGAGGAATATTTTACACAATAATAGCAATATTGTATCAAAATCAACTGTGAAAAATTTATCTACTCTAATTGATAATCCAAAATAATCCCTAAGTACTCACAATGAAAAATGTCATCCATGGCAAAGAAAGAAAATTCATGAACTCTAAGTATAGATTAAAGCACACTTTGTTCACTTCATTTATTTTTCTTGCCTTTTTTTTTTGCAACATGGCTAACATGGAAATGTTTTGTGTGAATTCACATGTATTATTGATATTGTATCACTGTTTGCTTTCTCAGTGGGTAGAGTAGGAGCTAGAGGAAGGGAGAAAATTTGGAACTAATTTTTTAAAAATAAATATTAAAATATATTTATAAAACAAAAATAAAAACACTAATAAGCACTAAAATGAAACAATAGAAACCTCACAGTTTAGAGAGTTTGAAGATCCTAGCCATTTTAAGGACAGTGTCATTTTAGTGGCACCCTGCATTCTGGGAGATCTTATCCTCTGCATAAGGCTGAAATAGGTGGGATTTGTCTTTTCCCTTTGAAGTATATTTCTTTGTTTTTGTGGTAAGTCTCACATAAGGTGTTCAGGATTCAAATGCTATCCCTCTAGCTTATCAGAATTGATAAGCAGACATTGCAAGTCCCAACCTTTTCAAAGAAAAGGCCCAGTTTTCCAGGCCTACTTATCCACCCTCCCTCCATGAGGCAACCTTGGTTATATGGATGGTACAATAGAAAGATTACTGAAGTTAGAGCAATCTTGGGTTTGAATCTTGTCTCTGGTGCTTTCTAGCACTGTGACCCTGAGCAACCATTTTCCCTCTCACAACTTCAGTTTCCTCTTCTGTAAACTGGATTTTCAGTTCAATAAACATTAAACACTTGAAGGGCAGTGAAAGGCAAGGTATATGCAAAACTTTTAAAATAGCAAAGCCCTTGCTTTCAAAGAGGAGTCTGAGATGGAGGGGAGGAGGAGAAGAAAAAGGGATATGAGGCCATAAATGTACAGAGATAAATATAACAAAAAGCAGGGTGTTATAGGGGCAAAAGAGAGATGTCAATGATATCAAACTCAAATAAAAATGGGGGCCACTGGGCTACACATAAGGATCCCAGTGGGCCACATGGTGATTTAGGAAACTACACATTTATAGATTTCTTTTTTTTTCTTTTAAAGCAATAGGGGTTAAGTAACTTGCTCAAGGTTACACGGCCAGTTATTTCTGGGTGTGGTGCTGAGTATCTGAGCCTGGATTTGATCCAGGTCATCCCAACACTGGAGCCAGTGCTCTTACTCGCTGAGCCACCTGGCCGCCCCTAAGCAATTGGGGTTAAGTAACTTGCTCAAGGTTACACGGCCAGGTGTTTCTGGGTGGGTGCTAAGCCCGGGATTCGATCTCCAGGTGTTCTCAACACTGGAGCCGGTGCTCTTACTTGCTGTGCTACCTGGCTGCCCTGTAGATTTCTTTTTTTAATTAATATATAACCACATTAAAATCAGATAGGACCTACATTTTAATCTGGTTCAGCTGTACTTGGGAGAGTTGTAGACCATATGTTTGACATTTCTGATGTAGACAAAGCTTACTAGGGGTAGTGAAAGGAAGAGAAAGTACTTTCATCTGAGTGCATGAGGAAAAGCTTCATGGAAGAGGTGACACCTGAGGCAAGCCCTTATTTCAAAAGGTAGAAATGAGAAGGGCAACCTATTCAAGGGCCCAGAGTAGGAAGGTGGCATGAGCTGATGGAACAGATGGCTGAAATGTAGAATGTTTAAAGGGGAATAAAACAAAATGAGACCAGAAAAAGAAGTTGAATCTAGACTGTAAATTACTTTTTGATAGGCTAGAATTTGTATTTTGTAATAGAGGCAATAAGGGACTACTCAAGGTTTTTGTAAAGGGAGAAATAAAATCAAGCTTATGCCTTAGGAAGAATACTTTGAGACTTTTGTGGATGGTGGATTTGAGAAGAGAAGAGATCAGAGGCTGGGAGACCAGCTCAAGAATAATAATACCCTTTGATCCAGCAATACCACTAGTAGGTCTATATCCCAAAGAAATGAAAAAAAAAAAGGTGTGTGGGGGGCAGGGGGAACTTTTTGTACAAAAATATTTACAGCAGCGCTTTATGTGGTGGAAAAAAAAATTGGAAATTGAGGGGATGCTCATCAATTGGGCAGTGGCTGAGCAAGTTTTGGAATATGATTGTGATGAAATACTATTATGCTATAAGAAATGATGAGCAGGATACCCTAAGAAAAACCTGGAAAGACTTATGTGAACTGATGCAGAGTGAAGTAAGCAGAACCAGCAAAACATTGTACATGGTAACAGCAATATTGTATAATGATCAACTGTGAATGATTTAGCTATTCTGAGCAATACAATGATCCAAGACAATTCCGAAGGACTCATAATGAAAAATGCTATCCACCTCTAGAGGAAGAACTGATATAGTGTGAATGCAGATCAAAGCATACTATTTTTCACTTTCTTTATTTTGGAGGGATTTTTTGTCTGTTTTTATGTTTTGTTTTGCATGATTGCACATACATGTAACCTATATCAAATTGTTGACTATCTCAGGGAGAAGACACAGAATGAAGGGAGAGAGAGAATTTGGAATTCAAAAACTTTTAAAATTAATGTTAAAATCATTTTTACATGTAATTGGGAAGAAATAAAATATTATTTTAAAATAGTAATGCCTTTGCTATCTACCTCTCAGGGTTTTTGTGAAGAACAACAGGACAGAGAATGGATATAGGATACATTCAAATTTGAATTCAGATCTCCTGACTCCAAGCCCTGCCTTTTATCCACTAAGCCACCTAAGTGCCCCATTGAGATGCTTAGTGATAAGTTAATTTTTGCCTCAAGTGTTAATGGCCAATAAGAGTTAAACATGTTCCCCCTCTTAGGGACACCTACATTTTGATAGAGGATTCTTTTTTTTTTCATTTTTCAAATGCTTTATAAACTTCTGATTTATATCATCAATTTCTGACAGATTTTGAGTTACAAATTCTCTCCTTGTTTTTCCCCTACCCACCACCCCACAATAGCAATCCTACAGGATATCCCCTCCTCCGATCTGCTCTCTCCCATCTTCTCCCATGCCCCCTTCGACTTTTCCAGTAGGGCATGGTGGATCTCTATGCCCCAGTGCCTGTATATCTTATTTCCCAATTACATGTAAAATAGTATTAATAATAGTATATATATAATTTTAAACATTTGATTTTAAAACTTTGAATTCCAGATTCATTCCCTTCCTCCCTTGTGACCCACCCTTACTGGGAAGATAAGCAGTTCATTATAGGTTGTACATGTGTAGCTAATGCAAAACATTTCAATAGTGGATATATTGTAAAAGACTGACTATATTTCCCTCCCTCCTATCCCACCTCCCACTTGTTCTATTCTCTACTTTGATCCCATCCCTTTTCAAAAGTCAGTGTTTCCAACTTCCCTCCCCTCCAGCCTGCCCTCCCTTGCATCATCCCCCCTCTCATCCCCTTCCCCCCTACTCTCCTGTAGGGTGAGATATCCTATTTAGTGTGTATTTCATTCCCTCCTCAAGACAAATTCAATGGGTATAAGGTTGACCCATTCCCTTTTGCCTTCCTATTCTTCCCCTCCATTGTAACCATTTTCCCTTACCTCTTCTATATGAGATAGTTTACCCCATTCTGTCTCTCCCCATCTCCTCTCATTATATTCCTCTCTCACCTCTTAATTTCACCTTATAACTATCATCCCTTCCTATTAAATTGGTCCTGTGCCCTCTATCTATGTATACTTGTAAACATATATACATACATTGACATATGTATTCATACATCCATATACCCTCCAATATAGACATGTATGTATGTGTGTGTATTTCTTCTATTCCCTTCAACTGTTTTCATACTGAGAAAAGTTTCATCACTTACAATTATCGTTTTTCCATGTAGGAATGTTAAGAGTTCAACTTTGATAAGTGATTTCTTTTCCCTGTTTACTTTCTCAAGCTTCTCTTGCTTCTTGTATCTGAATGTCACATTTTCTATTCTACTCTGGTTTTTTCATCAAGAATGCTTGAAAGTCCTCTATTCCACTGAATGACCATATTTTCCCCTGAAACATGATACTCAGTTTTGCTGGGTAGGTGACTCTTGGTTTTAATCCCAGCTCCTTTGCCCTCCAGAATATCATATTCCAGGCCCTTCAATCCCTCAGTGTAGAAGCTGCCAGATCCTGTGCTATCCTGATTTTGTTTCCATAATATTCAAATTGTTTCTTCCTGGCTGCTTGTAATATTCTCTCCTTGATCTGGGAACTCCAGAACCTGGATATAATATTCCTAGGAGTTTTCTTTTTGGGATCTTTTTCAGGAGGTGATTGGTGGATTCTTTCAACCTCTATTTTGCCTTCTCATTCTAAAACATCAGAGCAATTTTCCTTGAGAATTTCTTGGAGAATGATTTCTAGGTTCTTTCTTTGATCATGGCTTTCAGGTAGTCCAATCATTTTTAAATTTTCTCTCCTGGATCTCTTTTCCAGGTCAGTGGTTTTTCCCATGAGATATTTCACATTGCCTTCTATTCTTTCATTTGTTTCGATCTGTTTAACATCATCTTGATTTCTCTTAATCACTAGCTTCCCTTTGCTCCATTCTAAATCTGAGGGAATGATTCTCCTCACTGAGCTTTTGAGATTCTTTTTCCATCTGGCAAATTTCGCTTTTTA
Source organism: Petaurus breviceps papuanus (assembly GCF_028583685.1). Taxonomy (NCBI): domain Eukaryota; kingdom Metazoa; phylum Chordata; class Mammalia; order Diprotodontia; family Petauridae; genus Petaurus; species Petaurus breviceps. The sequence continues at coordinate 32,866,195 of NW_027186296.1, read as the reverse complement.
AGGCATTCCTCTCCTCATTGCCTTTTTCAACCTCTTTTGCCATTTGAGTTAGTCTGTTTTTTAAGGTAGTATTTTCCTCAGTCAGGCTATTGACTCTCATTTCATAATTTTCTTGCATTGTTCTCATTTCTCTTCCCAATTTTTCCTCCACTTCTCTTATCTGCTTCTTAAGGTCCTCTATGGCCTGTAACCAGCTCATATTTTCCTTTGAAGCTTTTGGTACAGGAGTTCTGACTTCACTGTCTTCCTCCTGTTCCATGCTTTGATCCTTTTTGTCCCCAAAATAGGAGTCAAATGTTGGATTGTTCTGTTTGTTTTGCTTCCCTTGCCTGGTCATGTCACCCCTCAGTCACTTGACCCCTGGGCTTTTTGCTACAGTAGGACTCTGCCACCAGACAGGAGCTTCCGTCCCAAACTCTGGGGTTTTCTCAGCTGCCAGAGGTATTACTTGGGTGCCCTCTCTGAACCCTCCACACACTCTGGCAAGCTGGTCACACACCCCAGGACCTCCACCCTAGACTGTAGTCCAGATACAAGCAGGTTAAAGAAAGAGCGATTACCCCTCAGACTGGTCGCTTGTTCCCCCTACACTCTGCAGGCCAGGAACTGCAACTGCAATGTGGTGCTCAGGCATCTCAGCAGCTTCTTGCCCTGGGGGCAAAAGCCCATGCTCTCCCAACTACTGGTCCCAAAGTCCATACTGCATTGACTTCTCACTTTGTCCTTCGCATCTATGTGCTGATAAATCTAGAAACAGCCACAGCTGCTGGTGATCTAGAGTCCCTCCAGCCAGGGGGCTTGGTCAGGCCTGCCCTGGGGCTAAAACCTCTGCCTCACTCAGGCCTGGCCTCCGCTCCCAGAGCACTGCGCTGTCCAATTCCTGCCGGCCTGCTGGGCTGTCCTCAGTGGGAGTTTAGCTTCTCTGTGTTATTTTGTGGGTTCTGTAGCTCAAGTTTGTTCAGAGTCCCCTTTTACATGAATTGGGGAAGGTGGAAGCTGGAGCCGAGGGGAAGTCCTGTTTCTACTCCACCATCTTGACTCTGCCCCCTTGATACAGGATTCTTAAAGCTCTAAACCCAAGGAATAAAGCTCTACTGGTCAAATCTCAGGGAGCAAGAAGATCAGTGGGTGAGTTTGTTTCGAGTAAAGGAGAATTAACTTCATATCCCAACATGTGAGCCAGTGGTATCAAACTCAGTTAGAAAGGGGGAGAGATGTCTCTAATTCATAGTCAGGATCCCAGCAGGCTGTGTACTGAATTAGTTTTAAAATGAAATGTTATTTATATTTTTTGTATTTTTATTTATTTTGTTAAATATTTCCCAATTACATTTTAATCTGGTTCAGGGCCTTCTTGGGAGTGTTGCCAGCACATGTGTTTGACACCTCTAATGTAGGCAGATGGCAATTCGACCCAGCCAGCTAGTGTGCCAAAAGTTCATGAAGTTAGTGAATTTTTTTGAAGTTATCATTTTTATCCCCAATAGACCCTGATTAAAATATAAAGATATTACTTCTAAGGATTAAAATATTAAGCCTTATTGTTAGTCAGACCTGTCATGGTAAAGTAGTCATTTATATATACCTTTATTTAAGAATATTTTTAATGTATCCTGTATCCATCCTCTGTCCTGTAGCCCAATGGTAGGAGTCAAGGGGCACTTTAGGGGCCCCACTAGGAATTTATTTGCAGTGAGCTCCCAAAGGGACTATGGGAAGTAGGCCCATGATTTGTTTTCAAGACCAGACCAGGGTTTCTCAGTGACTCAGAACAGAACATATGGGCCAGTTGCCCACGATATGGAGAAAGGGATGAAGAATTAATGTCAAGCTTTACAGGATCAGAAAATACTTCCTTTGTCACAAGCTAGGTCCCAGATGGAGGGCAGCCTGGTTGGGTTTAGGATGGCCAGAGTCAGGTAAACACCAATATGCCAAGGAAGAGAATGTTCTCAGGAAGAAGGTTGTGTTCACAGTCAGAACTCAGGAGGACAGATTAGAAGGAGGTTCCTGAAATGACTTCTGGAATTGTTCTATGACCAAATCACTCAATGAAATAATTTCTAAACTGGCCCAAGCAGGGTGGGGCTTGGTGAAGGGATGCTGGCCTGGTGATTAAGAATACATGATATTTGGCCCTCTCTAGGGCACAGGTAACTGGTTGGGTAACTCATACTAGACTGAGAGGTATGACCTGATCTGGAATTGACATTATTAATGAGTATAGGTGGCCACCAACACAGTGTGATGCAAAAAGTGGCTAAAGGCTCATTGTCCAACAATATCTCTGCCACCAATCTTCTGGGGTTGTTGAGAATCCCAAAATTATTGTAATGACTAGTCCCACCAGTAGTATTAGAATTCAAATGTGTTATCTCAGAGGGGTAATATATTAATATATTATTAGCCATATATGCTATAATGGGAAGTAGTTGATCATTCAATGAGAATTCATTAAGCATGCACTAAAACAAGTTCTATACTAATAATATAAACATTAACACCACCATCACCAACAGAAATAATAACTAATATTGACATAGCACTCTAGGTTTTCATAATGTGATTTTTACACATTTTCTTATTTGATCTTCTCAACAACTTTGTGTAGTAGGTTGCAGAAAAAGATATTTGATTAAATTCAATAAGCACCTATTTAATGCTTGCTATGTGCAAGAGGCAGCTAGGTTTCTCAGTGGATAGAGTGCTGGGCCTAGAGTCAGGAAAACCTGAATTCAAATCCAGCCTCAGACACTAGCTATGTGATCCTGGAAAAGTTATTTAACCTCTGTCTTAATCTGTTTCAGGGGGCGGAGCCAAGATGGCAGAGTAGAAGCACGACCCTCCCGCGGCTCCAGCTTCTACCCTCCCCAATCCATGTAAAAAGGGGACTCTAAACAAACTTTGGAGCTGCAGAACCCACAAAATGACACAGAGAAGCTAACCTCCCGCTGAGAACAGTCCAGCAGGCCGGCAGGAATCGGCCAGTGCAACGCTCTGGGAGCCGAGCCCAGCACCAGGCAGAGGCTTTAGCCCCAGGGCGGGCCTGACCAGCCGCCATCCAGAGGGACTCCAGATCAGCAGCAGCTGTGGCCATTTCCAGATTTATCAATACATAGATGCGAAGGACAAGGTGAGAGGCCAGTACATTCTGGACTTTGGGACCCAGTAAGTGGGAGTGCGTGGCCTTTACCCCCGGGGCGAGAAACCGCTGAGACACTGGCACAGCCTGCCAGTGCCACGTGGCGGCTTCAGCTCCTGGCCTGCAGAGTGTAGGGGGACCAAGCACCAGTCTGAGGGGTAATCGCTCTTGCTTTAACCTGCTTGGATCTGGATTGCAGTCTAGGGTGGAGGTCCTGGGGTGTGTGTCCAGCTTGCCAGAGCGTGTGGAGACCTCAGAGAGGGCACCCATCTAATACCTCCGGCAGCTGAGAAAACCCCAGCGTTTGGGACGAAAACTCCCCTGTCTGGTGGCAGAGTACTACTGTGGCAAAAAGCCCAAAAGTCAAATCATTGAGTGGCAAAATGAGCAGGCAAAGGAAACAAAGCAGACAGAAGATTCCAACATTACACTCCTATTTTGGGGATAAGAAGGAGCAAGGCATGGAACAGGAGGAAAACAGTGAAGTCAGAACTCCTGCACCAAAAGCTTCAAAGGAAAATACAAGCTGGTTACAGGCCATAGAGGACCTTAAGAAGCAGATAAGAGAAGTGGAGGAAAAATTGGGAAGAGAAATGAGAACAATGCAAGAAAATTATGAAATGAGAGTCAACAGCCTGACTGAAGAAAATAACACCTTAAAAAACAGACTGACTCAAATGGCAAAGGAGGCTCAAAAAGGCAATGAGGAGAAGAATGCCTTAAAAAGTCGAATTTGCCAGATGGAAAAAGAATCTCAAAAGCTCACTGAGGAGAACCACTCCTTCAGAATTAGATTGGAGCAAATGGAAGCTAATGACTTTATAAGAAATCAAGATGATTTTAAACAGATCCAAACAAATGAAAGAATAGAAGGCAATGTGAAATATCTCATGGGAAAAACCACTGACCTGGAAAATAGATCCAGGAGAGATAATTTAAAAATTATTGGACTGCCTGAGAGCCATGACCAAAGTAAGAGCCTGGAAAGCATCCTCCAGGAAGTTCTCAAAGAAAACTGCCCTGATGTTTTAGAACGAGAGGGCAAAATAGAGGTTGAAAGAATCCACCAATCACCTCCTGAAAAAAGATCCCAAAAAGAAAACTCCTAGGAATATTATAGCCAGGTTCTGGAATTCCCAGATTAAGGAGAGAATATTACAAGCAGCCAGGAAGAAACAATTTGAATATTGTGGAAACACAATCAGGATAACCCAGGATCTGGCAGCTTCTACACTGAGGGATCAAAGGGCCTGGA
>NW_027186296.1:32698470-32856798 GCF_028583685.1 Petaurus breviceps papuanus | reverse complement strand
GATTAAGACCTGCCGACTAAGGGATGAGAGGTTATTACCCATACAGGAGCTCAGGATAGGAGCTGGCTTCAAGCATTGAGCTGGGCTTTAAGGATGGACAGGAATTGTCAAGTGATTCTGATCCATAGATCAAGGTCTCAAACCCCCCTCCTTCTAAGGATCCCTCCAAGAAATCAAGTCAGTCAGGAGAAGGAAATTGTATGGGCAGACAGAGGTCCCTGGAATCACACAGTCAGCATCCTCACCTCTAGGCTGGCCAGATCCCAACCTCAGGCATGTTACCCACAGGCCAGGAAAGATGAGAACAAACACAAAGGACTTTAACTGCAAAGGAAGTGAAAGGAATGGAAGCCCAGAGCCACCCCTTCTCTGAGCTGTTGACTCCTTCCCAGTAACATTACTTATGGCAGGGTTTGGGTTTTTTTTTTTAATCTTTGATTCCTAGTGACATCTCTGAAAGCAGGTTTTTCAGCTTCTTTCCTTATCAATGGGGTGGGAAGCATGACCAGAGGGAACACAGTGGGTCTTAAATATATAAGATATGGAACAGGATGATATGGTCTGATTTTAGAGGCTGAAGGGTCACTTCACACCCAATACCACCCCACCAAATACCTGAAATCCTGCCATTAGTTTACACATCCACAGCCCATGCTGGAACCCCACCCCCACCATGGGAAGTCCTTGCCTAGCTTAGGGAAAAAAGGGCACCAGGAGACAGGAGACCTAGGCTCCAGTCCCAGTTGTATCACTCAGCTCCTGTGGTATCATGGGCAAACTGCTCTCTGAGCTTTGGTTTCCTTATCTTTTAAATGGGGATGATAGGATATCTGCCTAGTCCAATTTATATTGTTATTTGAAGGTTCAAATACCTGTGGAAGTGCTTTCCTTGTGAGCTATAAAGCTTCATGCAAATGGGAGACTGTGTTTTTAGTGCATAGAGAGGAGGCCTTGGGAACAGAAAGAGCTGGTTCATGTCCTGTCTCTGATATATACTAGATACAGGAACATGGCAAAGCACTTAATCTCTTCCTGTCCCAGGAAACTCTCAATAACTGTAAGTCAGAGTCTACTTTGACCCCAGGAATTTCTTCTTTGGGAGTTCCTGATACCAATGAAATCACAGGTCAAGACTCTTCCTCACCTCCCCCCTAAAAAAATTTATCTGAACCTCACAGAAGGAGACTTGGAATTCATCTAGTCTGGCCCCCTCATTTTTACAAATGAGGAAACTGAGTCTCAGAAAAGGGAAATAATTTGCCCTCTGTTTCTCCATGCCACACAGGGCTGGTCAGTCTTACAAGGTGCTATCAGACTCCTCTCTGGAGACATTTTGGTGTGGTGGAAATAGCATTACAAAGGGAGGCAGGAGCCCTAGATTCTAATGCCAGTCAGACCACTAAAGAGTGTGTGACCTTGGACAAATCTTAGCATCATATATTTAGAGGTGGAATGGGCCTTCAAGATCATCAAATCCCAAATTCTCATTCTATAATAGAAGACACTGAGGCCCATTGAGATCAAATTGCTTCACCTCTATGGACCTCAGTTTCCCTCCTTTGTCAAATAGGGTAGTTGGACCCATTTGATGATCTCCTCCAGCTCTAGCATTTTGCCTGGGTATATAGTTTGCCCTTTGCTCCTGGACCACTTGCTGACCCAGTCCAGGCCATTTTCCAGTACATTATTACAGGAGTGTATTAAAGAACCCTTCTAGTCTTTCTCCCTCTTCCCCTGGGGAGGGACTGGAGAGGGAATGAGATTCAAATGCTTCAGATGGATTAAGCATTTGGTTTGACTTGGATTATTTTTTTTCCATGAATATAAACCATTTTGCATTTCAGAATCCTTCTGCAAACAGAGCAGTTTGTCTTTGTGTTTGCTCATTTGAAAACAAATATTTGCCTGCCAAGCAAATACAGTCTCTTAGGATGTGCTATTAATAGGATAATTAGGCAGCCGGTAATGAAAAGGATTGCTGGTAATTATGGCAAGATTTGTTTTGGCATTTGAAGGCAGAAATGGAGGCTGAAGTGCTAAAATCTACCTTAGAGTTAATTAGTACAATTAGAACACATCTGAAAAAATAGGCCAGCTAATGAACACTTCATTTAAAGTGACAGCAGCCACTATTTCCCCTCAGCTCACCTGGGGGATTTGGGCCAGAGTCCTCATCACCTGCTGGGACCTCTTAAGCAAGAGACTTCACTCAAGGTTGCAGCCCTCAGGTTTCCATTGGACTTCTGACAGGTAGGAATCTCCTCCTCTTCTCTCTTCCTCAGTCTTCTGTAAAGCTCTAGGTGAAAACTCTCAGGCCCTGTGGGAATAATGATCCTTCAATTTGGGATCAAACCAGAAGACTTGCTATCCCTCCCACCTGACCAATAGTTTTCTACCACCGTGACTCTAATTATGTCTTTTCCTCCTTGCACCTGGAATATGTCCCCCACCCCTACCTCACCTTCAAGTCGAGTTTGCCAATATTTCAAGAACCTGGCCTGATATAGTGGAAAGTGCTCTGGATTTTGGAGTCAGAAGACACCTATCCAAATCCAGATTCAGCTACTAATAGCTGTGTGACCCTGGGTAAATCACTTGATCTTTCCAGTCCTCAATTTCCTTATGGATAAAAATAAGGGGTGAAATTAGGTAACCTCTGAGGTTCCTCCTATATCATTGCTGACCTCTAAGAGATCTATTTTATTTTATTCTAATCCCTATCCATCTTGTACCTACAAAGGTTATTTGTGACTAGTCAAAATTTATCTAAGAACAAGCATATGGATAGCATCAAATATGGCATGCCTACCTCCTTAAAATTTGACAACACTTTAACTGTAGAAGTACCTCCAAATGTAGCAAGGACCTCATTAGGAGAGTCAGCCTGGTATTGTCAAAAAGATCAACAAGATGAAAAGTATCCATGTGAACAAAAATATTTCTAGCAGCAATTTTTGAGGTGGCAAAGAATGGGAGACTGAAGGAGTGCTCATCAATTGAGGAATGGCTGAACAAGTTATAGTATACAAAGATGATGGAATACTATTGTGCCATAAGAAATGATGAAAGGATGGTTTCAGAAAAACCTGAGAAAACTTATATCAACTGATACAGAATGAAATGAACAGAACCAGGAGAACAATTTCTATAACACTGTAAAGAAAAACAACATTGAAAGATGAGAACTCTGATTAATGTAATGATTAACCATGATTCCAGAGAACTAATGATGAAGGGTACTACCAACCTTCTGATAGAGGTGATAGATAGAAGATGCAAAATGAGACATATTTTTGGATATGGAAAATATGAGAATTTGTTTTGATTGACTGTGTATTTATTACAAGAATTTTTTATTGAAGAAGAAAAAATAAATGCTTATTAAATTGGAAAAAATTCAATTAAAATTAAAAAGTAGAAACTGTCCTGGTCAGAAGACACGGATTTGAATTCTGGTTCTAGCAGCTGCCATCTATATGACCATGGGTAAATCATTTCACATCTCCAGTCATCAGTTTCCTCACGTATAAAGTGGGGGTGCTAATGCTTGCCTTGCCTCTAAGTTTGTACCTAAAAAGCTCTCCATAAGAATTAGCATGCTATAGACATGGGCATTATCTTTGCCTTTCCCTTTTCATAGTCTGGACTTGGGTGCTTTAAAAAAATGACTGATAAACCAGTATCATGCTTTATACTTTTCTAAGTTCTTTGTAGTTTATCTATCTATTCATCTATCTTCACAAAGTTTGGGGAGGTAGGTAAGGCAAGTCTTCCCATCTGACCCACAAGGAAATAGGCATCAGAGATACTAAGTGATTTGCCTACTTGTTAGTAATTTGTTAGATTAAAGTTAAGTTAGATTAAAGATATATTTAAGAGAGAAAAAAAATTCAAATTTATATCCAAAGACTTGAATTACATGCACACACAAGAAATCACTGGTGTTTGTTAATTAAAGCAGGCCCCTTAGGAGCTTTTACTTGGTTATATGGTGTTAACTTCATTGGAGTATTGTCTATATTTAAAAGTACCAAAATGTTATTATTTTGAAGGAACAAGCATTTATTAGATACCTATTATGTGCCAGACATTGTACTAAAAACTTTACAAATATGATTTCATTTGACTTTGAAAGCATGTTCAACTGAAACTTTTTACTAGAATCATACAATATGACCAGGTGGGATTTATAAAAGGAATGCAAGACTGGTTCAATATTAGGAAAACTATCAGTATCATTGACCATATAAATAACAAAAACAACTGAAACTTTTTACTCCTTCAGACAGATCTTCTTCCTTAATTGGCATTTATTACTTTGGTTTTATTCTGACCTTCCATGTGTAGGTGTAATTATTATTAATATAATATATATAATAATAGCTAATATTACATGATACTCCAGGGTTACAATGACTTTATATGCATCATGCTTCAGCCTCCCAAAAAATCCTGTGAGAGGTGAATTGCAAGTATTATCTCCCCCTTTTACAGATGAAAAGACCGAAACTGAGACAAAAAGTGACTTGTCCGGGGTCATACGGGTAAAGTCAGGATTTAAAGCTTGGTGTTTTGACTTGAAGCCCACCACTTTCGCTGACTCCCTCTGATTGGTGAATTTATCCCTGTAACTCCCAATGAAAGAAGTCCCCACATGCACGCTGGATTTTCCCACTTTGCTCCTGTGTGATAAGTTGCTGAATTGTCTTATGAGTTGTTTGATCTGTCTATGTAGCTTTTGTTTATGTCTTGGCTCCTCCCCCCCCTCCATTAGCCCATAAGCTCCTTGAGGACAGGGATTGTGGTTTTTTCAGTTTCTAGTTGTATTCCCAGCAGTTAGCCTGGTGCCTGGCAAAGAACATGCTCTTCGTAAATACTATCTTTAATAGAAATATGTTTTGCATGACTGTACGTATATAACCTATGTCAAATTGCTTGCCTTCTGAATGAGTGGGAGGGGAAGGAGGAAGAGAATTTGGAACTCAAAATTTCAAAAAAAGAATGTTAAATTTGTTTTTACATGTAATTGGGGAAAGATAACATATTAATTAATAAAAGTAGATACTATATTTAATCTAATTGGTATACTTTCCACTGATGTATATATGTATGTAGTATGTCCATGTGGACCTGAGTCTTTGTTTCCTCATCGATAAAATGAGGGGGTTGGACTAAATGGTCTCTGAGGTCCTTTCCAGTCCTCAATCTATGATCTTACGATCTGTAAAATGGGGATAATGATATCTCATACCTCACAAGCATTTGGTTTTGGTTTTGGCTTTTTCTGGCAAAGTCCCAGGAAGGTATCATATGTAAAGTTCTTTGCAAACTTTAAAGTACTCAGCTATCATTATTATTACTACTTGACCCAAACTGTTCAAGCTAATTGGGTGGTAGGAGATGTTGAGAAAGTTATAATCTGTATTTATGCATTACTAAGGGCATTGGAAAACAGGAAAGGAATTACATTCAGACTATTTGGTTCTGGAATCAGGAACCTGAGGGTCAAACCCTGCCACTGATGCTTACTATCTGTATGATCTTGGGCAAATTCTTTCACTTCCCCATCTGTAAAATGGCCAGTCTGGAACAAATAGCCTCTTGAAGCCCCATCCAGTTTCAGATCTCTGATCCTGGGATATCTACTGTCTGCATTAATTGAACCGGAGACCCTGAACTCAGTTAATATGAACCCACTTAATCACGGTGACATTGGCCAAAGCAGAAGGGTGCTCCTGGATCCCAAAATCACTGACTCCTTACCTCATTCTCTGTCATTGTCCACAAGTTGTACTACCTGAGCCATTCCCAAATGCCACATCAGAAAGAATACTTCTGAGGCCAGAGAGGAGAGAATTTTCAAGCCAGAAGGAAGATCAATTATATTTTTTTTCTTTTTGGAGGGGGGAAGGTAGAGCAATTGGGGTTAAGTGACTTGCCCATGGTCACATGACTAGTAAGTGTTAAGTATCTGAGGTCGGATTTGAACTCAGGTCCTCCTGCCTCCAGGGCTGGTGCTCTATTCACTGCACCATCTGGCCACCCCAGATCAATTATTCTTTCTCCCTAAGAATGCTTCAAAGCATCTCAGTTTCCCTGGGTAGGCTGGAGTTCAAGATAAGGAGACAGTGAGCATATGACTTGCTTTTTAAGACTTGACTTGGGAGGGAAAACACATAAAGGCAGACAATCCTGTCCCCTTGTATCTCCCTGTCCAGGCAGTAACCAGTTTTGAGCTGCTTAATTAGAAAATTACAATTATATAACCATTTAATCTGTATTTATGCATTGCTAAGGGCACGGGAAACTGGGAAAGGAATTACATTCAGATTAGCTTTGATTCCCAAACAACCTTTAGGATAGGAGATGATTTTAGGGACCAGGGCAAAAAAAGGAGAGAATCCTAGGATTTGGGGTAGAGAAACCCAAATTGTGGTTCTTCCCCTTGTGTTGGCCTCATAAATCTTTTCCGTTCTTTCAAGGGTGACTTGGCAAAACCCATGTGGCCTGTTTGGTCAGAGCAAAGAGGTGAGATTACCCAAAGAGCTCATTTCCAGCTGAGCTCAGCCTTCAGTTTCCTAAACAAAATTGCTTTTATTCTTCTCAACATGTGTTCGGTAAGATTAAAGAGCCGTAAGCCTGCACAGCTCAATAAAGAGCCTGGAAGAGGGGCCTGAAAAGGGAAGGCAAGACAAGCCCTCTCTGGTTTGGGGGTGGGGGAAAAGGAGAGGCAGGATTTGAAATCCTGTTTATTGAATTAGAAAGAACCTTAAAGGATCAAGGATATTGAAGTAGGGGTTTTAATGCTTTGTGGTATTTTAGGGGAGTTATTTGATCACAAAAACCATTTTAAAGTGTTTTAGCTACAGAAGCAGTCTTTTTCTCTTTTTCTCCCCCTTGTCTTATGAAATTTGGATGGATAGATCAGCCTCAAGGATGGGGAGGACCTACGATGGGATTTCGTTCTTTTATCTATCCACTTAAAAAATACGTTTTATTGATGCCTTGTCATCATTACATCACACTCATTTTTAGAATTAGCAAACAAAAACCCAAACCTGCTGGTTGTAGAAAGACAGGGATACAAGATGGGTGGAGCTATTAATCAGTCAAACCATTCTGGAAAGAAATCTGGAATTATACAAAGAAAGGGACTAAAATACCCTTTAGTCAAGACATCCCACGGGTAGTTATGTCACCCAAGGAGGCCAAAGGCAATGAATAGGCCTCAGGTTCCACAAAATATGTAATTTATAACAGCAATTTTTGTGATAGCAAAGAACTGGAAACCAAGTATGGGTCCATCATTTGGGAAATCACTAAGCAAATAGTGGTACATGAATGTAACAACATGTTGGTGCTCAGTTTTTTCGGTCATATCTGACTCTTTGTGACCATTTGGTCAGAAACCCCATTTGGGGTTCTCTTGGCTAAGATACTGGAGAGGTTTGCTATTTTCTTCTCTAGCTCATTTCACAGATGAGGAAACTGATGCAAATAGGGTGAAGTGACTTGTCCAGGGTCACACAGCTAGTAAGTATCTGAGGCTACATTTGGAATCAGATAGACTCGTCTTCCTGATTCCAATCCCAGCACTCTATCCATTGTGCCACCCAGCTATAAAGTGAAGTAAACAGATGTAGAAAAATAATATGAACAATGACTACAACCCAAGTGAAGGGATATGAGAAGGCACCTCTCTGTATTCCTTTGCAGAGTAAGTGCTGAATATTATGTCAAGATTTTTTTTAATGTGTAGATTAATTTTGCTGAATTGTTTTCTTTTAAAAAATTCTTTGTTATAAGGGACAACTCTCTTGAAGGAGTGAGGGGGAAGATGAGGGGAAATCTAGACAATATAAAAACAGAAGAGATCAATAAACATTTATTCTGACAAGCTGAATGCTGAAAAATTATGATGACTGAGCTTGACCCCCAAGACATAAGAAGGCATCTCCCTGTACTTCTTTGTAGAGGTGGGGGCCTGTGGATATGAAACACTACATATAGCATCAGACTTTTTAGGTATGCTGGCAAATGGTTACCAAACTGCTTTTTCTCTCTTTTAAATTTTTTATTAAAAGGACTGCTCTCTGGGAGGAGAAGGGGAGAAGGCTACACTGAGAAATATGGGTAATATAAGAATAAAAAATATTAATAAAATTAATTTTTTTAATATCCTCCTTTGCCTTTTTTACTTTGTCTCTTTATTTCTTTTCTCTTTCTGTTTTTATCTGTCTCTCCCTCTCTATCTCCCTTCTGGTCTCTGGATGTCTCTCTGTGTCTGTGTGTATATCTCTCCCTTTATCTCTCTATCTCGGTCTCTGTCTCTTTCCCTCTCTGTCTTTGTGTGTGTGTGTGTGTGTGTGTGTGTGTGTGTGTGTCTCTGTGTTTATGTCTTGTCTGTCTCTTTCTCCCTCTGTCTCTCTCTGTGCAGCAATTCTATGGGCAGCCCATACAAGAGTGTATCAGATTCTGGACAAATAGCTTTCTTCAGCCAGTTGGGTTTTCTTTCTCGGATAGTTAAGTCAACATTTTTTTTTTTGTACATATTGATCTCTTTTAGGAGATTCTGCAGTGTTATGTGGTTTAGCTTAATGTCATCAACACAAGATCATTACAAAACAGGAGCACCTGGAGGACCTCATCATGTATAGGGAACCCCACTTTTGTCTGGGACCTGTACTCAATATCCTTTCTGGTAGTGACAAACACTTTCGGCATGCATATAGCTCCCTCTTTCATGCCTTGATTGATATAAATGATCAGAGGGTTGTGAAACAAAGTTATCTCTGTTGTTCCATCTTTCAAAGAATCATAGGATTTTGACTAGAGACATCTTGTTGGAGAGGAGCCTTTTGGGGGGTGTTTTGTTCTGCTACATTAAACACTTTTTATAGTTAACAGACAATGAGCACAGAAGGATCTTATATTCTCTACACTTTTAGTTATTGTGTGACTATAAGGATCTGGTATACTGTGGAATATCATTTGTAAAAGCCTGTTTCCTTCTTCAAAAAAAAATCCAAATTTAAAAAACACCAAAGGAGAAAAAAAGAACATTACTCTATATAAAATAGAACAGAAAAAGAAATTCACATGTGAAAACATGAGTCTTGATTACGTACAACTTGCCTTTTGGTTTTAAAATATAAAATAAATATATTACTTTCAAAGCTATCCTGCTTGTCTGTGTTTCCTTCTGAACTTCTTTCAGTTGTATTTAATATTTGATGTTTTAATATTTCATATTTTTATTTAATATTTGATTTTTCCCAATTACACATAAAAGCAATTTAAAATATCATTTTAAAGAATTTTGAGTTCCAAATTCTCTCCCTTCCTCCTCTCCCCCAATATTGATAAAGCAATCAGATTGATATAGATTATACATGTGTAGTCATACAAAACATTTCTATATTAGTCATATTGTGAAAGAAAACACAGACCAAAAAAATAGAAAAGAAAAAGAAAGTTTTAAAAAGTATGCATTGATTAGCATTCTGACTGTTATTCCTCTCAAAATGGATAGCATTTTTCATAAGTCCTTCTGAAATGTCTTAGATCATTGTATTTCTGAGAACATCAAAGTTATTCACAGTTGATCATTTTACAATATTGCTGTTACTCATGTTTCTGCTCATTTCACTTTGTATTAGTTCATGTAAGTCTTTTCAGGTTTTTCTGAGAGCATCGTGCTCATCATTTCATATAATAGTATTCCATCATAATCATATACTACAACTTGTGGTATCTCATTGATGGACATCTCCTCAAATTGCAGTTCTTTGCCAACACTAAAAGAGCTTCTATAAATATTTTTGTACATATAAGTTCTTTTCCTTTTTGTTTTTGATCTCTTTGGGATACAGACCTAGTAGTGGTATTACTAGCTCGAAGAGTTCATGGTTTTATAGCCCTTTGGGCATAATTCCAAATTGTTCTTGATCATGTTTGAATCAGTCCACAACTCTACCAACAATGCATTATTGTCTCAATTTTCCCATAACCCTTCCAACATTTGTCATTTTCCTTTTCATTACATTAGCCAATCTCATAGGTGTGAGTTGGTACCTCAGAGTTGTTTTAATTTACATTTCTCTAATCAATAGTGATTTAGAGTATTTTTTTCACATGTCTATAGATAGCTTTGATTACTTCATATGAAAACTGTTGATATCTGTTGACCATCTATCAATTGGGGTATGGCTCTTATTTTTAAAAAACTGACCCAGTGGCAACTAGGTGGTGCAGTGAATAGAGCACTGGCCCTGGAGTCAGGAGGACCTGAGTTCAAATCCAACCTCATACACTTAACACACACACACACACAAACTAGCCATGTGACCTTGGGCAAGTCACTTAACCCCAATTGCCCTCCCCCCCTCAAAAAATTGACCCAGTTCTCTATATATTTGAGAAATGAAGTCTTTATCTGAAAAACTTGCTGTAAATTTTTTCACAGTTATAATTACTGTGCATTTCCCTCCATCCTTTTTTCCCCTCCCTGCCTTTTCTCTCTACCTCCCCCAATCTACCTTCCCTTCTATCAGCACCACCACCCCCCTTTGTCTTGCCCCCTTCCCCTCCTACTTTTCTGCAGGGTAAGATAGATTTCTATACCCAACAGACTATGATATTCCTGGGAGTTTTCATTTTGGGATCTCTTTCAGGAGGTGATTGCTAGATTCTTTCAATTTTAATTTTATTCTCTGGTTCTAGAATAAGAGGGAAATTTTTCTTTATAATTTCTTAAAAGATGATGTCTAGGCTCTTTTTTGATCCTGACTTTTAGGCAGACCAATAATTCTTAAATTATTTTTTCCTGGATCTATTTTCCAGGTCAGTTGTTTATCCAGTGAGACATTTTCTTCTATTTTTTTTTCATTCTTGACTTTCTTTTGTTTCTTGATGTCTTATAGAATCATTATTTTCTACTTGCTCAATTCTAATTTTTAAGGAATTACTTTCTTCAGTTAGCTTTTTTGCCTCCCTTTCCATTTGGCCAGTTTAACTTTTTAAAGAGTTCTTTTCTTCAGTAAATTTTTGCACATCTTTTCCCATGTGGTCAGTTCTGCTTTTTAAGGATTTATTTTCCTCAGTGAATTTTTTCATATCTTTTTCTATTGGCCAATTCTGCTTTTTAAGGAGTTCTTTACTTCAATGGATTTTTGTGCCTCATTTATCATTTGGCTTATTTTGTTTTTTAAGGTGTTACTTTCTTCTTTATTTTTTATACTTCATTTGCCAAGCTGTTGTCTCTTTTTTCATGATTTTCTTGCATTACTCTCACTTTTTCCAAATTTTCCTCTACCTCTCTTATTTGATTTTTAAAATTCTTTTTCAAGCTGTTCCAGGAATTCTTTTTGGGCCTGAGACCAATTCACATTTTTTTTTTGAGGCTTGGGATGTAGCAGTTTTGACTGTGTTGTTTTCTGAGTTTTTGATCTTCCCTGTCACCATAGTAACTTTCTAGAGTCAGGTTTCTTTATTATTATTATTATTATTATTATTATGGTTTGCTCATTTTTCCAGACTTTCTTGACTTTTAGCTTTATGTTAAAGTTGGGCTTTACTCTCAGGGTATGGGGACACTGTTCCCAGCTACAGGTTTTTTTTTTTTTGCAGCTGTTTTCAGAGCTAGTTTTGGGGGGTCTTTAAATTTTTCAGTTCTTCAAAAGTGGTATGATCTAAGGAAAGGTGTGTTTGCTACTCTCCTAGCCTGTGCTATAGTCTGTGAGCAACCATACACACTCTTTTCCACCCTGGAACTGTGACCAGGGCCCTCACTTTCCTACAGTCTCAAACTCTGGTATACAAGTGCTCTTCCTCACCCTGGGGCTGAAACCCAGGATTTTGACTGGGATCAGTATATGAGCAATGTAACAGATTGTATTGATCAGACTTTTTGTGTCTTCCCAAGTTTTGGGGTTTGGGGTTTTGTTTTTCAATGTTGTTGGTTCCATATAAATTACTCTTTAGATTCTATTCCTATAACTTAACATCAACTCATACAGTTCTCCCTAGGTTTCTCTGAAACCATCCCTTTCATGCCTTTAACCAGGATACCAATTGAAATGTCCAAATTTGATTCTACCAGCAGGGACATTTTCCCTAGATATCTGTCCAGCTGCTTTTTCTACCTGTGTTTTATTTGATGCCATTCATCTTCCTCATGCAGCATATTTTGGAACAGCTAGGTGGAGAAGTGGATATAGTACTAGACTTGGATTCAAGAAGACCTGAGTTAAAATTTAGTCTCAGACATTTACTAGCCTGGGCAAATCACTTCATTTGCATCTCCCCCAGTTTCCTCAAATGTAAAAGGGAACAATAATAATGCCTACTTTTCAGGGTTGTTGTGAATTCAATAAGATTTGCAAAGTCCTTAGCATAGTGCCTGGCATGTAGTAGATGATTAATAAATGCTTTTCATCTCTTCCCCACTTTGGCAATACTGCTCATGTTCTTCATCTTACTCTTCCACAATATTTTACAAATAAATTTTTATCTAGGAAACAATGCAATACAGTGGAATGAGCAATCACTCTGGAATTTAGAGAACTTGGGTTCAAATACTGCTTCTGGCACTTACAACCTGTATCACTTTGGGAAAATCACTTAAGTTCCCTGGTCTCCAGTTCCCTTCTCTGTAAAATAAGGGGTTAGACTTGATGGCCTCTGAAATCCCTTCCAGTTCCAAATCTTTAATCATATATTCTAAAGCAGTATGTATACTGGCTACCATATCTCTCTGCTTGTCAAGGAGATCAAATGTTTGTCGTCTGAAATGTTTTGTAAACCTCTTTGGTCTATCCATGATGGCAGTTGACTTCCTTCAATTAAACTAAATTGGGAAATAACAATTTTCTATGTTGACTTCTATGCTTTTATCCATTTCCCATGTTTCAGTGCCAATAGCTTGTTTAAATAGGTTTGATGGAAATTGCTGTAATTTCATAGCATATTTTCTCAATTTTATTATTTTTCATTTATAGGTTAATTTTTACTTTAGCCCTAACAAGTCAATGTTCTGATTATATACAGATATTTGATTGGGAAATGACTTCCACATTGATGACAAATCATTTCCTATTGGTTAAAATATAATCAGTTTATTTTTTGTGATATTTGTTGCTGATCACATCCAGTGCCTCCTGACTATCTTAAAGATTCTATTCATGGTATAAGAGGGAGAAGGATTTATATATGTCAGACACTGGGTTAAGCATTTTACAAATGTTCTCTAATTTGATCCTCATAGCAACGCTGCAAGGTAGGTACTGTTATTATTCCTACTTTATAGTTGAGCACATTGAAGCAAATAGAGGTGAAGTGATTTACCTAAGTCACATAGCTAGTAATGTGCAATACTGAATTTGAACTCAGGTCTTCCTAACTCCAGATCAAGCACTCTATCCATTATACCACTTAGTCTGTTGTGGCTGTTCAGTCATTTTTTACTCTCCACAAGCCCTTTGGGGCTTTTCTTGGCAAAGCTACTGGAGTGGTTGGCCATTTCCTTCTCCAGTTCATTTCACAGAGGGGGAAACTGA
Source organism: Petaurus breviceps papuanus (assembly GCF_028583685.1). Classification (NCBI taxonomy): domain Eukaryota; kingdom Metazoa; phylum Chordata; class Mammalia; order Diprotodontia; family Petauridae; genus Petaurus; species Petaurus breviceps. The sequence continues at coordinate 32,843,242 of NW_027186296.1, read as the reverse complement.
GGCAAGCATGATGAAGTGACTTGCCCAGGGTCACAGAGCGAGTAAGTATTTGAGGTCAGATTTGAACTTAGGTCTTTGTGATAGTAATGGAATATAAAGATTCCCCTGTATTGGCTTGGTTTTCAAATTGATTGTGTTAAAACCCAGAGCTTGTTAATCCCACCTGTGGGATGGACTTGTTGACTTGAAAAGAGAGACACAAACTGGGAGGAGCTGGTGACGTAGATTTGGAGAGACAAGAGAGAGGCAGAAGAACTTTTTGGAAGCAGCACCTGTAGCAGCAAGCACCCCAAGCGTCCTCAGGGTTTGCTGCCAATACAGGTTCTCTGATCTGCTTTGATAAAGGAAAGCAACTCAAAATGGGTTAACGAGCTTACTTTAATCAGTCAGACATATATCGTTTACCTTGTTCAGGGGAAAAAGGTCAACACCCTGAACTTCAAAGTATACAGGCAGAATTATCAAGACAAACAGATCTAGTAGACAGATTTCAAACTGTCCAACCATTACATCCATACCCAGTCAACATCTGGGTTTCCACATCTGGGTTTTTCAAAGCGGGGGGGGCCCTCTGGACAATGGCTTCCCAGAATCCATATCACATCACAGAACACTTCTCAAAGTGAGCCCCCAAAACAAAGCTACACATCAGGGCTTATATAGCCTTCTCCTGGCTCAGAGAATGTAACAATCTTATTGACTCACTGGCCAATCAAGAAGTATCTACTGAAAAACAAGCCTCCCACCCCAGGCTTCAGGTGCACTTTAGCCTAGGGACAGGGAAGATCTTCCAAATCTGCATTCCCATTATAGCACCCTCGTGGAGGCAGAGACTGAGAGGATTGCTGAGGGCCACTTTGAATTGCCCTGGACTTTTGAGACCTGCCCCCGGAGCTGCCAAGGACTGAGGAAACATGGCTGTTTTGCTGGTACTTTGTCTGTCTGCTTTGATGTTGTTTTGCCAGATTTGTCCACTGGTGAAAGACAGTCCTGTTGTTGAAGAAGTTCTGGAACCTGGCTGTTGGTTAAGAGCTCCTGAGACTGTCCTGCAGACAGAGAGTGAATACTGTCCACTGGTGAAGGACAGTGCTGTTGTTGCAGGGGGCTGGGAAACTTTCTGTTGGTTCAGAAGCCCTGAAGAAGGATTTTCTTGTTGTATGTTTACAGAAATCCTGGGAGATGGTTTTGCTAATGTTTTCAGGGGTCCTAGGACTGTTCTGCAGACAGAGGATGAATTAATGAAGAGACTGGCAATGTATCTTGTGGCCTTGCTAAGCCTTGTCTCCCCAGGAACTAAGATTGCTGAGAACTTGCCTCCTGTCAAGATGAAGAAAAGACCTCCATTTGGGTATTAAGTGCTGTGCTTAAACTTGATGTAACTCTGGGGTATATTCAATTGTGATCCAGGGGTGGGGAACTTTTGACCTTTTTGTGTTCTATGGTTGAACAAATGAATGTACTTTACTTAGATTGGAAACTAATCTCCATTTGAGAAGAGGGGTTTTGTGATGGACTAAATGAAGGTACAGCCTAGGGGTGGAGTAGTATTTAGAACAGGGACTTTGTAATTGATTGAATGAATGTAAGGTCCTGGGGTGGGGTAGTACTTGGAGATTATTTAATCACACTTAGTAAATGCTGTATTTTGAATGATGTCATGTTTTGATCTTCTCTGTTCTTAATTTGTCACTGAAAAAAATGGAGAGCACCTATGCTGGTATTCTGAACCTTGGGAAGTTGCCTTTGCTTGGCATTACATTACAGTCTTCCTGACACCAGGCCCCCTGCTCTATCCACTGGGAAACCCAGCTACACTTACATAGGAGAGAACCTTCTGTATGGTCAATCTATAAGTCTTTGGCCTCTTTTGCTTTTGTAAGTCCTGAAACATGTAGTATCATGAGGATGTAATGAGATAATGTCTGTGAAAGCACTTTCAAGTGAAAAGGAAGCCTGTTTATCTAAAGAGTGTGATGGCTTTCTGAAACTATGACATTTGGGGGCAGCAGAAGTGTTCAGATGTTTGCTGAGCTTGCTCAAGGGTTACAAGAAAGCCCACTCTGCAGGAGGAGGCCCCTGCCCTCATTAGAGCTGGTGAGTCTCCCCCTGCCTCCCACAGTTTTTCTTTTCTCCCAGTTCATTACCCTCAGTCAGTAAAGGTATGTCTTCTTCTTTCTGACATTGTTAACAGGGTGACACATGGTTCTGGTTTCCTCTTCTCTTCATTTCTCCCTCAGGCCAAGAAGCAAGAAAATTGCATCTCTACTCCCTAGGACTGTTACCTTGCAGGTACATTTATTTTCTATCAGAGAAATCATCAGAATGAGCATGAGGGTGGAGATGGGGGGGGTGGCAGGAAACCTTAGAGGTCAGCTAGTCCAAACTATTCATTGTACTTAGGAAACTGAGAATGGGATTTATTGAAGAAGGTCACCGAGGGCAAAGCCAGGACCCCAGTTCCCCAGAATCCCAGGCCACTACACCAAACTGAACTAGCTGGCTGTAGAGAAGAGTTCTTAGCCTCTGGTCCATAGACCCCTAAAAGAATAATTTCAGGGGGTCTCTGAACTTGAATAGGGGAAAAAAAAAGATTACATCTTTATTTTCACACACCTCTGACTGATATTTAGCATTTCCTTCAGTTATTTAAGCATATTATTTTGGAGTGCTTCACCAGACTGCCAAAAGGATTCATGACACAAAAAAACATTGAAGAGTTGAGCATCAAGGAATAGAGACCTACCTCCCGGCTTCTAGATATCAGGCCCAAGGCAGCCCCTGGAAGTCACCTAGTCCATTAGTCAGTCATTATGTGGAATAGAAATCCAACTAGGTGCTCTTCCTTATCAGTAGGCATTTATTGTACTTAGTAGGTACCTACTATTACAATTGGGATAACCTTTGCTAGGCACTATGAAGGACTATTATTCAAGACCTTGACCTGCTACATGGTGTCTTGTGGATTTGGAGTCAGAGGACTGGAGTTTTAACCTTAGCCCTGCCTTTTACCATAGTGTGACCTTGGGTATTTAACCTCTCTGGGCCTTAGCCTTCTCAATTTTAAAATGTGAGAATTGGGTTTTTCCATTCTAAATCCATGATCTTGCAACACTTTAAACTCAAATAATGCCTCTTCCACAAAGCTTTCTCTGATTCCTCTAAGTTAGGAACCTTTACCCTACCTCCAAGCCTCATAGAGTACCTTTGATTTATACCTCTTTAACACACTGATCATGTATTACGCATATGTAACCTATATCAAATTGCTTACCATTTTAGGGAGGCAAGAGGTAAAAAAGGAGGGGGGGAGAAAATTTGGAACTCAAATTTTTTTAAATAAATAAATGTTAAAAATTGTCTTTACATGTAAGTAGAAAAAAATAAAATACTGTTAAACTTGCAAAAAAAAAAAAATACCCTTATGTAACATTTTGTTTTGCAGTCATCTGCCATCTTCCTACCATTCTATAAGCTCCATAAGGAAAAGAACCCCATATTACCTAAACATTTTATCTCCACCACCACTCCACCTCTCTGAGTAAGTGTCCTGGTGGAGGTAAGTTAGAATCATAGATTTGGAGATATAAGCAGGGTGTGCTGATAAATAATTAACAACCAGTCCAGGGTGAGGAGGTTAGGAGGAGGATGTACAACAGGACACACTTTTAAGTTTAATCTGCATTATCAGCATTTTCTCTATTGCTTTCTTCAGTCTAGACAGTCAATACAATAGAAGAATCAAGTTTGTAGCATTTGCCAATTTCCAAGGTATAAATGCTTATACTAAAAATTTAATAATCAATTCTCTTAAGCCTGTTCAGGATGACTCCAAAATAGCCCTGGCTACAAGAGACCTTAGGAGTCATCCAACTGAAGCCCTTCATTTTACAGATGAGGAAACTAAGGCCTAGATCTTGTTCAGGATCACACAGGTAAAGTAGCAAAGGACAGATTCAAATCCGGCGCTTCTGTCTGCAAATTCAGTGTGCTTTCCACTTCACCATGGCTTCATCTCATCAATTATTTTTTAATTAGATTGAATTAAAATTGCAGCATCCCTGCTGCCATATTTCACAAAAGGGAGACTTTCTTATAAATAACACCTAAACTTATCTCCTTGACCCTTTGCTCTCCCTCTTTCTGACTCAAAGTAAGCTTATCCCAAGGTTATTATACAGGTCAGGCTAACCTTTCCTGCTACTGCAGGTAGGTGGGTAGCCAGGTTTGAGAGGCAGCTGCCCAGGGAGAAAGGAGGTATCTTCACCAGCTGCTGCAGAGAGGTACTGGAGGCTCATAGACATTCAGTCAGACCAATAATCCTCATCAACAAAACAAAACAAATAGGATTATTGAGGTCTTGCATACACAAGTGTTCCAGGCAGGTTGTCTTTTGGTGATTTCTTTACCCCTCCAAGTCTGCCCTTGGCCTTTATGTTCATCAGATTTCAACTATACCCAAATGCTGAGATGGGAGAAACAGTTGTGTTTGTTCTGGTCTCCAAAATCCCTTGGCAACAGCCCAGGGTTGAAACCCATCCTGCTAAGTCCAGAAAGCAGGAAAAAAGTCTGACAGGACAACAAGAGAACCAGACTAATAGGCCTCAGTGTCAGAGCCCAAAATCTTTTCCTGAGTTCTGGGAGGGCAAAAGAGTCAGACTGATCCATGTGTGTCTGCATTAAAATCTCTGAAAGAGAATCATTTTCGTTTCCATTCTGCTGCCTCACAAATAATTTATAACTATTCCCTCCCTCCATGAAAATCATTCCTTTCCATTTTCCTCCAGAAGGTACCAGAGTGAGTGTTGTAATGAAAATAGTGCTGGACTTGGTGTCAGGAGACCTGATTTCTATTCTTGGCTTCCTCACTAACTAGCTGTTTGACCCTGCATAAGTCATGTAGTTGGTGCAGTGACTAGAGTGCTGGGCCTGGAGTCAGGAGGATCTGAGTTCAAATCCTGAACTTGGAAGCTTACTAGCTATGGGATGGTGAACCAGTTACTTCAATTCTGTCTGTCTGAGTTTTCTTATCTGTAAAATACAGCTAATAATGGCACCTACCTCCCAGGATTGTTGTGACGATCTTATGAAAAGATATTTGTCAAATACTTTGTAGAACTTCAAGTGCTATATAAAAATGATAACTATTAATAATAAATAGGAATCACCATGTTATTGCAAGACAAGCACTGAATTTGGAACTAGAAAACCTGGACTCTAGCCCTGAATCTGTCTGTTAATTACTACTTGCATGACTTTGTGCAAATCACTTCTCTGGATTCCAATTTTTCTCATCTATTAAAAATATGGGGCTGGGCTAAATCCTCTGAAAAGTTTCCTCCTGTTCAAAATCCTGTGATCTCTGCAGCCCTAACACTGTCCCTCATAAGGTTCAAGACCACTTACTGGCATAAAGTATTATTTTCCCCAAATGAAGGGCAAGGGTCAGAAGGCCATTGTTTTCATCAAGTAATAGGTACAGTGGGTAGGAGTAGCAAGTTAGAGCCCTCAAAGATGTGGGAAAACAATTAGCCATACCAAGCAGGAATTAGTCTAGCTACCCAACCCCCTCCATCTCACCTCCATTGGCTGACAATGTTGACTTTCAGGGTGAGGGTGGTGGCACCAAACTCAGGGAGGGCATTTTAAACTGTTGTCAGGGACTTACCGAAAGGTGGAGTGTGGATTAACTTCAAAGTACTGGGAAATTCCACCCCAACCCAAAATACCTGTCCCACCCACTGGCCAACACCTGAATTTCCATCATTACAGTGTGCTACCACTTCACAATCCCCAGGGAGGGGTCTTGTCTTAGTTTGTCCTCAGTCATTGGTGTGCAGCTATGTGGTGCCATAGTGCACAGAGCTCTGGGCCTGAAGTCAGGAAGGCTCACCTTCCTGAGTTCAAATCTGGCCTTAGACACTAACTATGTGACCCTGGACAAGTCACTTCACCCTGTTTGCCACATTTTTCCTTATCTGTCAAATGACCTGGAGAAGGAAATGGCAAAAACCACTCCACTATCTAGTATCTTTGCCAAGAAAACCCCAAATGGGGTCATGAAAAGTCAGGCATGAGTGAAATGACTCAACAAGTCATTGATACCTCTGGGGGAAAGAAGACTTTGAGAGCAAGTTTTGATTGGAAGGCAGGGCCCCTGCATGTTGAATGTGATCTCATTCTCACCCTAACTGGGCCAGACAGCTAGGTGGATTCCTGAGTTCAAATCCTGCCCAAAGCATTTACAAGCTCTATGACTGCCTTAGATTCCTCGTGTGTAAGATGGGGACAATACTGGCACCTACCTTCCAGGGTTGTTGTAAGGATAAAATGAGATAATATTTGTAAAGTGATTTGCAAACCTTAAATGCTATATAAATGCTAGCTGTTAACATGGGAAAACTGAGATCATTCTCACTCTGCAATTGTCCAGCACATATTCCAATCCTGTCTCCCCACATGGCTGCCTGGTCCTCCTGTCCCTCCTATTAACATGAATAGCAGAGGAGAGGATTGTGCCAGATGTCAGTCATGTTGAATGAAATAGACAGGGAGGTCATTGCAAATGGGACCTATTTTTAACTGCCTTGGTTAAAAAAAGAAAAAAAGAAAGAAAGAATTCTATAGCACGTTGGACAGAATCTGGAAGAGACAGGTGGAGCTCTTTGGCTTTTGCATTCTACCATTTTAGGGACCTGAGGGAGCCCAGGAAGGACTGACTTCCTCCCTGGTGGGAGGACAAAGAGAAAGACTTAGAGTCAGCCTAAAAGGAGATTATTGAGGGTGTGGTTTCCAGAGTGTAAGGGAAAGCCTCACCCTCAAAATATCCCAGGACCTGTTCCTAATAATGCCAGGGGACAGAATGCTTCTCATTCCCAAAGGAGAGATGAGGCAGCTAGGGTAAACACCTCTGGGAGGGAGATCCCAGAGCCAAAAGCAAGAGAAGACTGGTGAGAACCAGACAGCTCCCAGTCCTAGGATGGAGCCACTGAGAGGCTAGGGGGAAAGAGGGCAGAAACAGAATGGTATAGTGGAAAGAATGCCAAACTGGGGAGACGGTGACCCAGATTAATTCTTGACTTCCACACTTTAAACCTGTGTGACCGTGTCATGTCATGTTACTCTATGAGCCTCTGTTTCCTCACCTTTAAAATAAGGATAACAGCATATACACAACCTACCTCACTGGGTTATTGTGAGGAAAATCTTGTGTAGACCTTGCAATACTACAAACTTTTATGTTATCGGGTGCAGCTAGGTGGCACAGTGAGTAGAGCACCGGCCCTGGAGTCAGGAGGACCTGAGTTCAGATCCAGCCTCAGACAACACACACACACACACACACACACACACACACTAGCCGTGTGACCTTGGGCAAGTTACTTAACCCCAATTGCCCTCCCAAAAGCAAAAAACAAAAACAAAAACCTTGTATGTTATCATGACAAAGGGGAACTACTGCAGATGAGCCTAGTAGAATTGTCCAGAAGGATGGATTTGCTGTTCTAATAAAGTAGGAAATAAAATTTTCTGCCCTGCTGATTCCCCAACACACACACACCCCAATACCAACTGCAATCACAATCACAGTTGTCCTAAACCCAAAAATGGAAGGGAAAGGAGGAAGAAAAAAGAAGAAAGGGAGCCCAAGGACTGAGGAACGATTGAACAAATTGTAGTATATGAAATTGATGGAATATTATTGTGGCATAAAAAAATTAGGAATTCAGAGAAACATGGGAAGATGGGTGTGATTAATGTGGTAATTATAATAATAGAAATGAAAGGAACACATGCAAAAAAGGTGAACACTAAAGAAATAACTTATGCTGTTATAATGACCAGCCCTGAAAAGAGGAAATGAAACCCCCTCCTTTGAGAAGAGAGGGTACTACAGGTGCAGAATGTTGCATATACAGTCACATGAGGTCTCTGTTGAGTCATATTGTGTAACTGTTTTTCTTTGTTACAAGGGAGGGGCTTATTGTATTAGGACATAGCTAGAAATGACTGTGATGTACAAACATAAGGAAGGAAATAAGCATTTATTAAATACCTACTATATGCCAGACATTTAATAAATATTATCTCTTTTATTCCTCATACTAACTCTGAGAGGTAGATGCTATTATTAGCCTCATTTTAAAGTTGAGGAAACTGAGGCAGAGAGAAGTTAGGTGACTTGCCCAAGGTCACACAACTAGTAAACATCTAAAGGGGATTTTAAACTCAATACTTCCTGACTCCAGGTCCAGCATTCTATCCATTTCTCCACTTAGGTATAACAATAAAACTGTTTTTGGTTGCTTAGTTTCGTTTTTGTTTTTTAGGAGAAAGAGGAGAAACCACTCTTTGGTGAAATGGATGGAGCCCTGGAACTAGAATCAAGAAGATCTGAATTCAAGTCCGGCCTCAGACACTTACTAGCTGTGTGACCCTGGGCAAGTCACTTAACCTTTGTTTGCCTTAATCCACTGGAAAAGGAAATGGCAAACCACTCCAGTATCTTTGTCAAGAAAACCCCATGTTCAGTATTGGTGTGCTATGCTCCACGGGGTCACAAAGAGTTGAATATGACTTATCAACAAATAGACATATACTATTTATAGATATATAATACACATAAATACTAGTAATATATATGATATATAAAATATACCATAGTATGTGTGTGTATGTACACTACATACTAGTATACATAGCATAGATATACATAGTAAGTATAGTATATTTATACACATATATGTATATACATAGTATATTTATACACATACATAGTATATATACACACATAATATGCATAGTACATGTACACATAATATACATAATATAGATACCTATACACATAGTATATCTATATATACACACATATTCATAGTACATATACACTGTGATAGTAATGGCAATTAAAGATTCCCCTGTATTGGCTTGGTTTTCAAACTGATTGTGTTAAAACCAAGCCAATACAGGGGAATCTTTAATTGCCATTACTATCACATACACACATAATATGTACATAGTATATAGTATATACACATAGTACATATACACATAGTATATATATACCATATACACACATAGTGTACATAGCATTTATACACATGGTATATACATACACATAAAATATATACATAGTATATAGTACATAGAATATATACATAGTACACATGGTAATATACACATGGTAGACATGCCATATATACACATAGTATACATACCATATATACACATAGTATATATACACACAATATACTAGTACACACACACATACATATAGAGAGACAGAGACTTTGGATAGTAGAAATCATATTTGTTGACTATCTCCTAGGGGCACCTGTGCTTGACAAAATTTGTTCTCTTGGCTTTTTTTATATTGACTACCTGGTGTACATATTTGTTAACTTTGCATATACCTTTGTATGCAGCTAAATTCTAAATTTACTGAGGCTGGATACAGTCTTTTTCATATTTTGTCTAGCACAGTCTCTTTTACGTAATAAGTACTCAATAAATGTCTATTGAATTAAACAGTGTTTGATAGAATGAAAGGAACATCAAATTTGGAACCAGAATACCCAGGAGCAAATTCTAATTCCGTCCACTGACTATTTCTATGATCTTGGGCAATCAACTTAACATTCTTGGACCTCAGTTTCTTCATCCATAAAAGCAAGAAGCTTGAACTGCTGATGTTGTTCAGTCATTTCAGTCATGTCCAACTCTTTGTGACCCCATTTGGGCTTTTCTTGGCAAAGATATTTGAGTGGTTTGCCATTTCCTTTTCCAAATCATCTGACAGATGAGGAAACTGAGGCAAACAGGGGGAAGTGACTTGCCCAGGGTTACACAGCTTTAAGTGTCTGGGGCCAGATTTGAACTCATGAAGATGAGTCTGCCTGATTTCAGACCAGAGTTGGACTAAATGATCTTTAACACCATTTCTACTTCTAAATCTATGACCTTAGGAATTTAATTAAATTGATATAGAAATAGTATTGGGACAATGAAAAATTTTGAATGGTCTGTACTCCAGGCCTCCAGGACCTTTTTGTTTCCATGTGCTCCATTCCTTCTCTTTTCTCTTCTCCCTTCCCCTGGGGTTCTGAATGCTAATTACTTACTTGCAAAGTCAGAAAATAGAATTATAGAATGTGAAAACTAGAAGGGAAAAGATAATAGAATCTTTATGTTAGAGATAGAAAAGACTTGATTTGCTCACAATTACACTGATAATAAATAGCAGAATCAGGATTTGAACCCGGATTCAAATCCCAAGTTTTGATACCAGATCCAGGGCTCTTTTCACACTATCACAAAGTAATTCTCATTAATATATGAGAGACTTGAGAGAAATGGGCAATGGGTAGAAGGCTTGGGAAAGAATTTGCATTTTCAGAGGAACTTAGAGAAGTTAATATAAAAAAATGAATTTTTAATGCTATAATTTCTGACAACAGTAATAGGCAATAGGAGAAATATCTTTTAAGCTGAGATATTTTCCCAGCACTCTAAAAATAACCCCACCATGTAGGTAGCCACTTACTTTACCTGTACATAAGGCCAACTCCCCTAAAAAGTACATCATAGGATCATAGATCCTATTGATTAGGATACCAAAGGCCAATTAGTCCTTACCCCTCCCATTACAGGGCTGTTAAGTGATCTCTCAGCTCCAAAATACTTCTCCTTCTGATGTCTGAAATTGTCCAAAAAAAAAGCAGAAAGAGGGAGAATAGGAGCATTTGTGATGAAATTCTCCCAACCAAATCCTCTCCCAACAACCAAGCTTTGATGCTTATTTGCTTATGACCACACCTTCTCTTTGCCTTCAGCCTAGTGCAGGGATTTTCCTGGTTTGTTGCTGCCTCTTCAACAGAATAAACCTGTGAAAAGACACAGCAAGAGTCTTGGGAGGAGACTTTTGAATAGGGAAAGAGTCCCAAGCTGAGTGGACCAAAGGATTGGATAGTTTAAATAAAACCAGAGGCCACCCCCCAGTCATATTCTCTGACCAGCTAGAGACCACAATTTCCCCTTCTGTGGAAGCTGTGTTGGGGCAAATGACAGCATACTTCAAGTAACCAAGCAGTAATACTCCCTTATGTTTGTATAGTACAAATAAAGGAGTTGGCCAAGTTACTTTCATTATGCATCTAAAGTCAACAAGAAATATCATTTCATGGGACATTTATTTATCTTGTATTACAGTGTTTGTGATTGTTGTTCAGTCATTTCAGTTGTGTTCAACTCTTTTTGACCCCATTTGGAGTTTTCTTGGCTAAAGAATACTAAATCAGTTTGCCATTTCCTTCTCCAGTTCATTTTACAGATGAGGAAACTGAGACAACAGGGTTAAGTGACTTGCCCAGGGTCACACAGTTAGTAAGTATCTGAGGTCACATTTGAACTCAGGTCTTTTAATTTATGGGCAGGTAGGTGGCACAATGGATAGAGCCCTGGGTTTGGAATCAAGAAGACTCATCTTCATAAGTCAGTGTCTTTGCCAAGAAACTAAGAGTCAGACAAGACTGAAATGACTGGACAACTTCCTGACTCCAGCCTCAGTATTTTATCCACTGTGTCACTTAACTGCCCTGTGTTCATGATAAGCATTTGCAAAAAGGCCCCAATGAAAGTAATTGTAGCATTGGTATTATATACATTGCAGAGGGTGAAGAAGGAGAGAAATTCAAAGAATTTCAAAGAACAGGACCTTATTAAATTAATATGGACTGTGATACTCCATTGCTTCAATCTAAAGGAGGATATAGAAGAAGATGCAGAAATATATGCTGGAAAATATGACTCAGGAATATAGAATGAGAGGCCTATGGCTTATAGTTTACACAATAACTTCATTCCTATATAAAATGAATACCTTATTTAAAAAGAAAGGAGTCACTGTATATAATATATACCAAATCACTTAACAAAAAAAAATAAGATTGATTCATTTTAAGAAACAAGAAATGTCTCAGCTCCTAACTGCTTCCAAATCAGCTATCAGACAAAGATAGAAAGTGATACATTGCTCAAAGAATTAAAATAGAAAAAAGATAAGGCATGCAGTTATAAGCAATTTCAATCTGATCCAATTAAATATGATTCTGCTTCTTCTAAACTTGAAATGGATGAAGGAACAGACATTGACAAAGATTATAATATTTCCTAAAGAAATTTAACTGATATGAATCAGTTGTCCTAATGAGGAGACCAGAAGAGACTAAAATCTATTTTAACCAGCAAATGCTTGATCTCTTTGACAAATAGAGAGATATAGTAGGCAAAGGCAACATTGACTTAGAACATAAACTCATTTGTAAAATCTTATGGAAGGCTTTAAGCAATATCTCCTCATAAAACAGAAGCAATGAAACAGCAACAACAAAAATGAAAACAGATTTATAGAAAGCTTTGGCAAGAACCCCCACTAAACAAAGTCATCCTCCAGCCATTTTAGAATAAAACTAGAAAGAGAACAACAAACAGATATAAACATTTTTTTTAATTTGTAAATAAAAATAAAACTCTTTTGACAGTTAAGAAAAGTGAATTGGTAACATCACAGACCCAGATGTGCAACATAAAGAAATGAAACTAAAACTAAAAAAAAAAAAAAGCCAAGATGGAGAAAGCAGATGGACCAGACCAAGTATACACAAAGGGTATTTTTACAGGAGGTGACATAATCTTGAAGGCATTGGGCAGATAAAATTCTCAGAATATCTTAAGAAAAAAAAAGAGATAATACTAAAGGCATAGGAGAAAATACTGGATCTCGTCATTATACCTCCACTACCCCCAAAGTCCATCAAGAGAATATCAATAGCTTCTGACCCATATGCTGACTTTCTGTTCTCTACAAAAGTTTTATGTGAAAAAAAGAAAAAATATATGTGAAGAAATTACACCTGAATCAAGAGAATCCTTAATAAAGGTGTAAAAGGGAAAAACAAAGCTTTACCTGATTATACTTGATAGCAGATCACATCTTTATGGTCACAAAGTTGACTGAAAGATGTAGAAAAGATCTCATTGTGTTTGTTGACTATTTTAAAAAAATTATTCAGTAGAGCAAAACATTGCTTAAAGTGTCTCTCCAATGTAACCAAACAAGATTCCTTGACAGAAACCCTTGAAAGAAATAGTAATAAAGGTCATTTTGTTCAACAACTCTGATAATAATTGAATGAAGAATACAAGGATATGTGCTCAATGGAGTGGTTTGCTGTTGTCCAGTGTAAAGTACAAATGGAAGAGAAATTCCATAAAGATGGCGATGCCCTCCAGATGCTCCTGCTGGTGACCAACATTTTGCTGATTTTATCAAGCCTTTCTACATACTTCAGAGCTTTTGAAATGAGATCCACAATCATTCAAAATCAAATGGATAAAGAATATCTATTGTCCAGATGATCATATGAAGTAGGATTGGCAGCTCATAGAGCTAGTTTATCAACGCATACATGTGTCTTAGAGTAACTTTTCTGGAAAACAGTTGGCCCAGAATGGAATAGAACAAATTGGATCACCATTTGGAAATTTACATTGCTCTTAATAACTCCACTTTTGTTATTGCTGTTCAGTTGTTCAGTCATGTCTGACACTTTGTGATTCCATGGACTATAGCACTTCAGTGTCTTCTGTCTTCCACTATCCCCTGAAGTCTGTCCAATTTCATGTTCACTGCTTCCATGACATTATCTATCTTATCCTCTGCTGTCCCCTTTTCCTTTTGCCTTCAATCTTTCCCAACATCAAGGTCTTTTCCAATGAGTCCTGTCTTCTCATTATGTGGCCAAAGTATTTAAGCTTTAGCTTCAGTATTTGACCTTCCAGTGAAAAACCTGAATTAATTTCTTTAAGTATTGAATGATTTGATCTCCTTGCTATCCAAGAGACTCTCAAAAGTCTTCTCCAGCACCACAAGATTGATTCTTTTGTGAACACAAAATTAGACCACCTTTTGCCTCAATTTTTGCATAGCCTTTATTCACTGAATGGGTGCCGTCTCCAACAAACTGAGACCTGGGCAAGACCTTAGTTTAAAAAGGTCAAGGTCTCCCTCTGTATCTGAGGCCATGGCTAGTCATCTTGACCTATGTCTTGCCACTAGACTACAATGACTCTGGAGGAGAGAATGAGCCTTATGACTTTACATAGCCCTGACTCACTTAAATCCAATTTACTTGAAAGTCAAGGCATCACCCTGCTGATGTCATTTGTTCTCTTCAAGAATGAAGGACAAACTTCCCCAATTGATAAATGGTTAAAGGATATGAACAGGTAGTTTTCAGAGGAAGAAATTAAAGATATCCATAATCATATTAAAATGCTCTAAATCACTACTAATTAGAAAAATGCAAATCAAAACAACTCCAAGATACCACATCTCACCTGTCAGATTGACTAACATTACAAAACAGGAAAATTATAAATGCTGGAGAAGATGTGGGAAAATTGGAACACTGATGCATTGTTGGTAGAGTTGTGAACTGATCCAGTTCACTGAAGAGCAGTTTGGAACTATGCCCAAAGGGCTATAAAAATGTGCATACTCTTTGACCCAGCAATACCACTTCTAGCACTATATCCCAAAAAGATCATACAAGTGGGAAAAGGACCCATATGTACAAAAATGTTTATAGCAGTTCTTTTTGTGGTGGGTGGTAAAGATTTGGAAATCAAGGGGATGCCCATCAATTGGGGAATGACTAAACAATTTGTGGTATATGAATGTAATGGAATACTATCATGGTATAAGAAATAAGGAGCACTGGGGGGGCCAGGTAGCACAGCAAGTAAGAGCACCGGCCCCAGTGTCGGGGTGACCTGGGGGATTGAATCTGGGCTCAGATACTTAGCACCACACCCAGAAATAACTGGCTGTGTAACCTTGAGCAAGTTACTTAACCCTGATTGCTTAAAAAAAAAAAAAAAGAAATGAGGAGCATACAGACTTCCAAATAACCTGGAGCGACTTACATAAACTGATGATAAGGGAGGAGAGCAGAACCAGGAGAACATTGTACACAATTACAGACACGTTGTATCTGTAATGACTATCTTTGATGGACTGGGCTCCTCTCACCAAAAGACTCATGATGGAAAGTGCTATCTACATCCAGAGAAAGAATTACATAGTCTGAATGCAGATTGAAGCAAACTACTTTCTTTCTTTCTTTTTTGTTTTGTTTTGTTCCTTCTTTCTTGTTATTCATTCCATTGGCTATAATTTTTCTTTACAACTTGACTAATGTTTAATGTGAAGGTATTTGTAGAACCTATATCGGATTGCAGGCCACCATGGTGGGGGGGGGAGGGGAAGAACATTTGGAACTCAAAAGTTTGTGGGGCTGAAGGTTGTAAACTAAAAATAAATAAATAAATTTTTACAAAAAAGAACAAAGGACAAACAAGAACAATCCAGTACCACAATTTGAAACTGTTGGTTCTGCAGTGCTAAGCTTTCCCTATAGTGCAATTCTCACGGTGATGCATTGCTACTGGAAAAAACCATAGCTTTGACTATATGGACCTTTGCTGGCAAGGTGATATCTTTGCTTTTTACTATGCCATCCAGATTCGCCATAGCTTGCCTTCCAAGGAGCAAGTATCTTTTAATTTCATGGCTGCAACCACCATCGGCAGTGATCTTTAACCCTGAGAATATAAAATCTGACATTGCTTCCATTGCTTCTTCCTCTATTTGCCAGGAAGTGATGGAACTAGTTGCCAAGATCGTAATTTTTTTAATGTTAAGCTTCCAGCCAGTTTTTACACACTCCTCTATCAAGAGGCCTTTTAATTCTTCTTCATTTTTTGCTGTGAGAGCAGTATCATCTACATATCTAAGATTATTGATATTATTCCCAGCAACCTTAATTTTGGCTTTTGATTTGTCCAGTGTGGCTTGATATGATGTACTCTGTATATAAGTTAAAAAAAATAAGGTGACCATATATAAGCTTGTCATACTTCTTTTCCTATCTTAAACCCATCAGTTGTTCCATGTTTCTAAATGTTGCTTCTTGGCCCACATATATGTTCCTTGGGAGACAAGATGATCTGGTACCCCCATCAGTTTGAGGATTTGCCACATTTTGTTGTGATCCACATAATCAAAGGTTTTAGTGTAATCAATAAAGCAGAAGCAGATGCTTTCCTGGAACTCTCTTGCTTTTTCCATAATCCAGCAAATATCGGCAATTTGGTCTCTAGTTCTTCTGCCTCTTGAAAAACCAGTCTGCTCTTCTGGGAGTAAAAATTAATAGGCACTGATGACTTCACAGGGTTGTTGCAAGGAAATGCCACAGAGACATGAGCTAATATTATTATTGCTATTATTATTTTAATTACTCTGTTTTCAGATCCTTTTTAATCTGATGTGTTCATGTTGGAACTGTGGGAAGTCTCTGTTGCAAATGAGAAAGTCTTACAGTGTCAAGTCATACATAGGAAAATGATCCTCCTACCTATCTCCTGTCCCTAGTAGATGGATTCAAAGAGATTGTCTACTGGGTATCTATACAGGGGTGTGAGCCTAGAAAAAAAGGAGAGACTGGTGCAGGGAGCTCTGAAATTTTTATTTTTATTTTATCTCACAATTGCCCTCATCAATTGTCTTTAGAATCAGAGGACTTGGGTTCAGATTCTGCCTCTGACACATTCTCTCATTGTGACTTGTACATATCATTTAGCTTTCCTGGGCATCAATTTCTTCATCTGTAAAATGAAGGGTTTGGACTAGATGGCCTTTGAAATACCTTTGAATTCTAGATCTATGATTCTATGATTGCATGTAGTGAATACTATCAATATTTCTCTTTTGAGTTTTGAGCAGAATCTACAAAGTACGGTCCACTTAAAATCATATATCTCTTTGACGTGTCCTTCAAAATGGGAAAATGGTTAATGATGGAGCCCAACCAAACCCTGGTCTGTGGTATGGATATACCATAGTCAGGATAATGTGGTAATAATTTTTCATCTTATTTCTGTGTGGATATTTAGAGTAAATTTTGATTCTTTAGACAGGAAGAAAGTTAATGGAATCAATCAAGCCACTGTGATTGCCCCTCCCTATTCCCCCAGTTAATGTAACAGGTGAGAAAGTAGAACTCATTCAAGATCCTCTGAATGACCTTCCATCCCACTTGTCCCCCCACACATTCATGCATGTACCTTCCCCTTCCCGTTCCCATAAAAATATCTGTGCCTAATGAGGTTTAGAAAAAGCTTCCTAAATTCTGTTCTTGATGTATTAAGATTTAATCTCCCAGATCTTTATCAGTATTTCTCCTTCTTCCTTAGAATCATGCTCAGTTGAATTGTTTTGAACTGAGAACTAGGGTTTGACTCTAGGATTAAAGAAAGACTATAGTGATCTCAAGAGGTCATCTGTTCTCCCCCCCCCAAGGTGTATACTGGTAAATATTAAACAAACAACTCTCCAAAAAAACACTAAATGTACAACAACATACTTTTAAGCTTAAACTGCATTTTTAGCATTTTCTCCAAAACCTAATCAACAGAACAATAACTCAAACCTTGATTTGTGGCTTTGCCAATTTCCAAGGTATAAATGTACACACTGAAAATGTTACATCCTACCCCCACCCCACCCCCCAAGCTTTCTTAGGCATACCCCTGGGGCCATCTGTCAGCCTCTGAGAAGAACTGGATCCCAATGTTTCCAGAAAGTTCATTATTTACTCCTTTCACAGATCCTTCCCTCCCTCACCCATCAGGAGTCTTCTATCATTCTAAAATATGTGAGAATAGATGCTCTGTCCTCAGCTCTCTATGAATATATATAAAAAAGGAGCCTCTTATCCAAAATACTGGAAGGTCCCCATAGTCTACCTTCAAGACTCTCCTGAGACCATACTTTAATGTCTCTGTAAAATTAACCAATATATCAAAATTTCTCTATTATATTCAGTTTTCCACACTCATGGTCTCCCACTTCTTAAAATAAGTAAAAGAGAGGTCTATTTGATGGGGTGATGGGGCCTGGACCCCTAAAAGGAAAAGACCACATTCTTGACCTGAAGTTTCCCACATTGGCATTTCTCCTGAAGCATCTGGCCCATCCCAGCCTACCTACCCCGTGTTTCCCGGATAATAAGACCTATCCCAAAAATAAGCCCTCCCCTTACTGTGTAAGATTCCTCTAAAATAAGCCCTCCCCCGAAAATAAACCCTATTGAGATTGCTGCTGTAGTGAAGGTGATCCCCTGTGCTACACGCTACATTACGGTACCCTCTGTATGCACCGTCCCCCTTCCCCCCCGGGTGAAACACACGCCACGCTCCGAGCTGCATCCAATCAGAGCTGCAGCAGTGAGCGCGTCATCCTGTTCTTCCCCAGTGATTTGCTTATTGAATAAAGGTACATTTTTTTGTTCACATTTACCTGTTTATTAAAATTGCTGTCAATGTTCATTAAAATAAGCCCTCCCCTGAAAATAAGCCCTCTGGTGTTTTTCTGTCCAAAAAAATTAATAAGACAGTGTCTTATCATCGGGGAAACATGGTAGATACTCAATAATCCTTTTTACTGTCCTTTCACTGTGGCTCTCTATGACAGCCCAGACCACTTAAATCCTTTTATTGTCTGTAGCTGGCCCATCCCAGGCCATTTATCACTCCTTAATCCTAACTAGACCCTTTCTCCTTACCCCAGGCTATTGACCATTTCTTAATTCTATCTAGATCTTATTGTCTTCTATTACTATTATTACTTATATTCTTATATTACTATTTTACCCCCATTAAATTGCTCAGATTCACTTAGAACCTAGTCCACTTCTATTAGCTTCACACATAGAACTTACTACTTTGACTGAAAGAAGGCTTAAGTGGTTGACTCCCCTGCACCCTTACATTTTGGGGTTCCCAGCACCCCAAACAGCAATACCTTCATATACTTCTTCTCTGGGACCAAACTTGACTATTATAGTTTTGCAGTATTAAGTTTTGGTTATTTTATTTCTCATGTTTCCCTTTACATTGCTGTAAATATTGTTGAAGAGATCATCATAAAATGATGACGTTAGGGTTAGGGGTGCTCGAGACCCCAAAATACCAACATGCTGGGTCCTGTCAAATGAATTAGACTCAAGTCTTCTCGCAGCCAAAGAAAAGCTGAAAATTTAAAAAAAATGAATTATTATTAAAAAGTTCGCCTGTATTGGATACAGAGTAAGTCTGTGCTAGAAAATTCTATGATGCTCTCACACCACATGGAGACAAGATGGGGTCTTATATACAGAAAGGTTGTGGGAAGAATCTAGGGGTGGTCTGGGGGAGGAATTTGGGGAGGGTCTTCAGGAGGAGTCAATGAGGTCATGTAACAGTTGATTTGGATATAGATATTTTGATAGGCTCAAGGGTGGGAAGTAGATGAACAATGGAGGGCCAAGCTAGTAACAAAGGTTTGGGCAGAGCCACAATGAAAAGCTTATGGCCTCATTCAATTGCCTCATCCAATGGGACGATTCAATCAGAGTTCAAGGGGGTTCCCAGAGCCTGTACCTCATCATTGTGAGTGTGTTGTTATTATTTTTTTAAATTTTGTATCAATTCAAATAAGCCATAGAACCAAAGAACTAAAGCTGGAAAGGACTTCAGGGGCTTTCCAGTACAATCTCTCCATTTTACAAATAAAGAAACCGAGGCTCAAAGAAGTTGGGTAATTTGCCAAAAATCACACTCATAGTAAGAGTCAGAGGTGAGAGTTGAATCTATTGGTTGACTCAGAAGCTGATGCTCTTTATAAAGTACCAGGTCTTTTTATGCTTCTCTTTATTCATCATTTCTTCTAGAATAGTAGATGATATCTTTTTTTTTACATAATCATGTTATACCCATGATCCACACAATTGAAGTCTTTTGATGCATGAAACTAAGGATGTACTGTGTCTTCCCTAGTCATTACAAGGATATCATGTGTAGCAGCAAGCACCCCGGCGTCCCCAGGGTTTGCCGCTACCACAGGTTCCTGGACCTGCCCCGCCAAAGGAAAGCAACTCAAAATGGGCCAACAAGCTCACTTCAATCAGTCAGACACACATCGTCCACCCAGTTCAGGGGAAAAGGTCAGCACCCCGAACTTCAAAGCACACAGACAGAATCATCAAGACAGAAATAGATCAAGCAGACAGATTTCCAAACTGTCCAACCATTACATCCATACCCAGTCAACATCTGGGTTTCCACATCTGGGTTTTTCAAGGCCGGGTGGGGGGGGCCCTGGACAACGGCTTCCCAGAATACAGATCAAATCACAGAACACTTCTCAAAGTGAGCCCCCAAAACAAAGCTACATACACATCAGGGCTTATATAGCCTTCTCCTGGCTCAGAGAATGTAACAACCTTATTGACTCACTGGCCAATCAACAAGTATCTACAGAAAAGCAAGCCTCCCACCCCAGGCTTCAGGTGCACTTTAGCCTAGGGGCAGGGAAGATCTTCCAAATTTGCATTCCCATTACATTATGCTGTACCAGAAAGAATGCTAGACAAAGAATCTAGGTTTATCTTAGCCACTGATGAACTGTGTGACCTTGGGCCAGTCACTTTATCACTATAGACTCAGTGTCCTCAACTGCTCAGTAAGGGAGTTGGACTAAATTATCTCTAAGGTCCCTTTCAGTTCTAACATGCCCTCACTTTTCCTCTTGCTTTACCATCTGAGTGACTTTGGAGGCTGGAAACATGCTCCAAGGTTCATTAAATTAAGGTTTTTGCAGCATGCTGAGGAAGGCTCATGTTCCCTGAACTCTGTTAAAACACCATCTCATGTGTCTAGTATATAGGATGCCTTTTATACTCTTCCCTCTACAGCAAGATCTAATGACTGACTTTCCACATGATAAGCCAGGGTCAGTGACTCAGGCAACTTGCCACGCCTAGAAGATCCTGAAACTAAGTGGCATACCCCAAGGTCACACACTGAGAGAATAACAGAGCCCAGACCAGAAAAATGCACACCTCCGTTGAAGGAGCAAATAGAAACATTGACAGAGTCCAAGTCCTGGGTTGCCTTAAATTAAAAAAGGATGGTTCTAAAGTCAGAGGGTCTGTGTTCAATTTTGGCTTCTGAAGCTTACTATTTGCATGACCTTGGGCAAGTCACTTAACTTGTCTAGCCTTCAGTTTCCTCATCTGTAAGATGAAGGGGTTGGGCTTCTGAGGTCCCTCCAGACTCTAAATCCTAAGATATTCTCTTTCCCTTATATTATCTCTTCACCAAAGGCCCAAGGAGAAGAACTTTGCAAAGCAGTATGGTAAAGATGACTGGATTGAGGGTTAGAAGAGGTAAATTAAGATTTTGGTGGCCTAGAAGAATGTTTCAGAAATGGGTCATTTTAAGCACCATAGGAAAAATTATGTCTGGGTACCGTCTGAATCAATAACCCTGTGACTCCAAAGCAAATGAGGTACCTTCCTATCTGTTCTCTCAGCAAAAATTCTCCATTTGCTTATCCTTTGAATCCTGAGGTTAGATAAAGGACTACAGGGTTAGAATCTTTTAATATCAGATTTAAGTAGGAATTTGAAAGATGGGGTTAGAAAGGAATGCTTTGAAAGCCTTCCCACCTCCTCAGGACCAGAATTCTTCCTTCAAAATCTGGCTCAGAATCCTTGTCTTCCAGGGATTTTCTTTTGACTAACTTCACTCCCTACTCTCCACCCCAACCCCCAATGATGGTTTCCTTGCTTTAGCCCCAATTGGGTGCTAGAGATACAAAGTAAAAAATGAAATGGCATCCCTGCCATCAAGAAGCTAATATTCTATGGAGGTAGATACCATGTATATTCCATACTGTGCCCCCTGGAAATGGGAGGAGCAGTAATGAACTAAAATCATGCTGCAAGGGAGAAAAAGACCTAGACTCTGCCCTCTGCTATTATCATGAGTTATTTAAATGATTCATGTCCAACAATAAGGAATGTGCTTCTCTAGAAACCTCAAGTTCTTTTTCTTTCTGGAGAGTCCAAGCCCTCAGGTTATTACCATAAGATTGGATGTTTGTAGGGCGGCTAGGTGGTGAAGTGAGAAGAGCACTGGCCTTGGAGTGAGGAGGACCTGAGTTCAAATATGGCCTCAGACACTTGAAACTTACTAGCTGTGTGACCTTGGGCAATTGCCTTGCCTTCCCCCTCCCAAAATAAAAAAAAGATAGGATGTTTGTATAGGTCTCTGAGATTAAGTGGAATTCACTGTAATGTGTGTGTGTGTGGGGGGGGGCGTGTTGGGGAGTTGGAGTGTATGGTACCAGGAGGGCCCAAGACCTAAAGTAGTACCATAATGCTAGAGGACTGTTTAGATTCTTGGAATGACCAAAATATTCCTTGGAATGTTAGGGAATGACCTCTCTAGTAACCGCAAGTTCTTTTCCTTTTTAAAAGAAATCCAAACTATAGGGTAATATTATAAGTCCAGAGGACAGCACAGGCCTTAAGGGGAAAGATGAAACTTACAGTTGTGGAAGAAGTACATATATTGATTACGGGCCACAGAGAATCTTCTATTTATGTGTTTTCTATATTTTCTGTAGAGTGGAATGACACCTGTTCTATATCCAATATATGAAATGTTACTTTGAATGCTTGCACACATATTCTTTTACTCTCCTGTGTGAAGACTAGATTCAAACTACATTCAATCTGTAGTCTGCATTTTCCTAGGGAATAGCTCTGGGTGAGGTCAGCATGACAAAAAGGACAACTTTTAGAGTGGTCTCTAAAACTGAGCCCATTAAACCTCCAACTTGAGCACTGAGTCTTAAGGTACTTCTTCCAGTCCTATATACATAGGTGCCCCAAACTGGTGTGCCAAATAGTTCAAGAATGATTACGTGCTATGTTCTCAATCAGTAAGTAGAACTACTGGGTAAGAAGGGAGGGGGTCTCTAACCTGAGACTAAACCTGGGTGAAGTTTGTGCTCAGTAGGGTTCAATTCTCCTTTGTAAAGGGTGGCCTATACCTCCTTAAGATAGCCCTCAGACTCTTGAGTCCCTACTCAACTAAATAGGCTTGACTGGGAGTAGGAGGATATGGAAGACACCAGCTGCTAGTATTATTCTCCACTCTTCCCACCCCTGCCCTTAAAATTACTTTGTATTGACTATGAATATACTTTGTATGTGTTTGTATATTGTACATATTTGTATATCTAAGTTGTTGCACAAGATAGAATCTAAGTTCCTTGAAGACAGAAACTGTTGCATCATTTCCTCTTTGGATCCTCAGTCCCTACTCTGCCCAAAGGAGTATACATTTTTATTGCTGAAACCTCACAAGATATCTTGGGGTTTACTGGCTAGATTTCTTTCTTAAGGACCAAACCTTAAACTCAAATCTCTCTCTGGCTCTCATCGATTGGCCGACAATAGGTCCCCAACTCACTTGGTCATTGTTTGGGTCTCAATGGCTCAGAGCGAGTGTAAATAGCAATTGTCTCTGTTTTGGCCAAAAAGCCTGAGGGTTTTCCCCTCCCCAATTTTTTGAGGGGACTTGGTAAAAGAGGACATTTTTCGCCTCATTTCTTCTTACCTAGCCTTAATCATTGAATGAGTATTGCCTCAGACAAACTGAGACCTGGGAAAGCTCTCAACTTGAAAAGGCCAAGGTCTCCCCCTGCATCCTAGGCCATCTCCAGTCATCCTGATCTGTATCTCGCCACTGGACCCAGATAACTGGAGGAAAAAGTGAGGTTGGTGACTTTGCACAGCCCTGCTTCACTTAAATCCAATTCACCTGCAAGTCATAACATCACTTTCCTGATGTTACTGGTCCTCTTCAAGAAGGAAGGACAAAGAGTAACACCCCGACACAGTGATGGCACAAAATGGGTCCTTAATAAATGTTTGTGGATTACTTACTTGCAGATACAATCCTTGCTCTCGAGGAATTTACAGTCTAATTGGGGAGATAAGGCTAATTCACTGGAAAAAGGGGACGATAGCAATAGTTGCCTTTTTTTTAAACACTTGAATGTTTCCAAAACCTTTATTCATCTAACAATTTGGAATATATAGTGCAAATATTACTAATACCATTTTACAAGAGGAGAAATTGAGGAACAGAGAGGCTAGATCACTTCGCTAGTAAATGTCAGAACCTGGGATTGAACTCAGGTCCCTAGAGGAACTCAGGTCTTCTTTACTCCTAATCCCACACTGACTACACTATACCTGTCTCTTTTCTCTCCCTTCTGTCAAATAGTCTTAAGTAAACCACTTGGCTGAAAGCTGAGCTAAAAGACAACTTTGAAAGACAGAACTATTGCTCAGCAAGCAATAGAGTCAGGATCTGGGGCTCTTTCCAGGTACTAATAGGTGGGACCACAAATAAAAAGGGCAAATTACTTTGGGGCACAGCCATGGTATCTTCTGGGAGGAGAGCTGCACTAACTCTCTGCAGGGATCAGGGCCCTACCAAACCCTTTCCCCATGGGCAAACATTCTAAGCTCTTTCTCACCAAGGTCAATGAGCCAAATGTTTTCTTAGAAAAGCTCTTTGCTTAGAATTTGCACATAGGAAACTAGGAAAACGGAGGGAGTTGATTATCTTCCCTGGATCCATTGGGCCATGCTGAGGTCCTTTCGACTCTTGGATCTATCCATCTTAAGGACTATTACTACCAGCAGGTCTTCATGGCTTTGGGGTAAAATATAAGGATCTAGGATCCTAGCCTTAGAGCTAGAAGGAATGACTTAAAGGTCATACAATTGACTCTCCTCATTTTACAGATGAGGAAACCCATCAAGGCTACATTATTTGTCCAAAATCATATAGGTAGTGAGAGGCAGAGCCAGTTTTAAATCCAAATCCTCTGATTCCAAAGTCAGCCTTCTTCCTACTGCATCATGGTTATTCCAGGAAGAATTTTTTTTGTTTGCTTTTAGGATTTCTTAGAATGACAGAATAGTTAATATACCTAGTACTTTGTGAAACAAGTAATCTATTTTTAACCTTTTTTTTAAATGGATTTGTGATTTGGTTATTATAGGGGACTCCTAGTAAGGAAATTATTTTTTACCAATGTATATTAGAGCCTGCTCTTCAATTTATAGCCTTGGATCATCATTTGGGGGAACTTCATAGGGTCAGAGCCAGGAATATGTCAGGCGCAATGTTTGAACCCAGATCCTCTGACTAGAGCCAATATTCATCCCTCTTAAAGCAACCCTTAGATGTGCCAGTGGCAGGATTCTTATCTGGAGGATGAAGAAACTGAGACTCAGAATGGTTCAGTGATTTACCAAGATCAGAGACCTTGTTAACACATAGCAGAGCCAGGACACAAAGCCAAGTCTTGTGATACCAAGTGCTCAGCTCTTTTCTGCTTTGTTAGGTTGCTTTTTGGAGAATCCGAGAACTGGAAAGGAAGTAAAAGATCAAATATTCAAACACTTCTCACTGGATAGATGAGTCCCAGGGAGGAAAAATGACTTACCTAAGGTCTTTCTCACTCTAGAGCTTAGGCCCACCAATTGGCTGGGTTTCAAGACAGCTCAAATTTTCTCTGCTTTCATCTGGCAAAGATTCAGTGAGTGAGATGCTGAGTTCTGTTTTCAAGGGGAAATCATATTCTCCCTTAATGTCTTCCTTACAGAATGTATTTGTAAGTGAGAGTCATAAGCTTCATCTTATTTCTCTGAATTGTGAAGAGGTTTCATGAGTGAGGAAATTGTCAAAGGGACGTAGGATAGGGGCGGCTTGGTGGCACAGTAAATAGAGCACTGGCCCTGGAGTCAGGAGGACCTGAGTTCAAATCCAGCTCCAGACACTCAACATTTACTAGCCATGTGACCTTGGGCAAGTCATTTAATCCCAATTGCCCTGCCTTCCCCCTCCAAAAAGAAAAGAAAAAAGGCCATAAGATAGATCTAAAGGTAGAGAAGTCTGAGTAGAAGACAGGCCCCCAAATGTGACCTATTCCTAACAGTGACTTCATAGTGCTGGCTTCTACATGCTTCTTTTCACATCAACTGTACCCAAATTGAGCCTCCAGTTTCTACCCAATAGCAGCCAGAGGGAGGCTTCTCAGAGCTAGTAAATCTCCCTCATTCCCCCATCCTGACCACCTCTTTGACTCCTGCCCCCAAATACCACTTTTTTTTGTTTCAATATTGAGTCCATTGACTGCCAAGTTAAAAATTGTTATCACATGTAATTGAAAAAAAAATATATCATTAAAATATTAAAGAAGAAAAAAGAGAAATGCCAAATTAGGTGAGTACACGGTAAGTAGGCAGTAACTCAGAACTTCTTTGTGTTTGTCTGCTGTGGTTAAGGAAGGAACCTGTCCCACAGACCTTCTTTAGCACCACTGAGGCCAATGTCACCGGAGAAATGGGCTCCCTATTTTTCCTAGCTCCAACCCCAACCAGTTCCCAAGAAATGAGTCCTACTTCAGGATTGATTTGGAACATCATGAAATTCATCATGGAGTATGACCTTCAAGTAGGGCTGGCTCTATCCATGTGTACATAAAATTGTCAGTTACTTATGTGATAGGATTCAAAGGGTATCAGAAAGGCTATGTCTGCCTAAACATATTCCACATTGGTCTGTACTGCTTGTGGAAATGCTCAATATTCAGAATTTCTTAAAAGGTTAAAAAATACTAATGACCTCTAATATGTTAACAGCAAGATGGAAGACATCATTAACACATTATCTGAACATTACTGTATCCAACCAGCAGGTTATAATTCTTTGAAAAAACCCTCAATTTAGTCAGTCACCTGGATGTTGGGAATTAGGAGACCAGGCTCAGGAACTTCTCAGTTCCTGGCTTTACGATCATAGGCAGACTGGCACACTGGACCATGTTCTATATATGCCTGTTTATGACTTGAAGAAAGTCATTTCTCCTCTCTGGGGCTCAGATCTTCCTCTGTAAAATAGTAAATGAATCGGTGGAGGGGGTGGGCAGAGGTGTCAAATACTCTGCCCTCTGTGCCAGCATGTAGCCTAGGACAGTCCCAAGTATGGCCTGACCAGACTGGAAATAAATGGGAAATACATATGTGTGTGTTTGTGTGTATGTATATGTGTGTATACATATATACAATATATATAATACACATATATTGTATGTATATATATATATATACATACAATAAAACATTACATTTAAAACTGTAGGGATCCTTATGCATGGTTTGGTGGCCCCCATTTCTATTTGAGTTTGATGTCACCAGGCTAGACCTCTAGAATCTCTTCTGATTCTGACATTCTATGAGTCAGTGATTCAAAATACTATGAGTCCTCTACCCCCCTTTTTTAAACCACGGGGGGGGGGGGCAGAATTAAGGAGCATGCTATTTACTTAATCATATTCTATTATATTAAAGCTTTGACTTTATGAAGTGGTATTTCATGAGATGGGGTGTGATTAATGAATGATATGTAAAGATCCAATGTAAACCAGATTCCAAGACTTTTAATTCAATTCAACAAATATTTTTAAGTGCCTACTATGTGAAAGACATTGGATTAGTTTTTGTTATCCAAAGATAAAAAAACAAAAGTAGTTCCTGACCTCTAGGAGTCAGAATCCTACTATAATGTTTAAAAGATTGGTACTAGCACTTTTTTAGTAGCAAAACACTAGAAACAAAATTGATGCCCATCATTTGGGGAAATACCCAAACAAATTGTGGTATATGGATGTAGTGAATACAACTGTTCTCTAAAAATGTTGAGTAAAGAGAAGAATGGGAAGATTTCTGTGAAAAGGAGTGGTAAAGTCAGAATTTGAACCCAGGTCCTCAGACTACAAAACGTTCTACTAAACCATATCAGTTCCCAAGCCATTCTCTGAACTCTGAAGGGGTGGAGCAGCTCTTACTTTCTTCTCTTCAATCAAAGCCCTGAGCTGGGGGTCAGAGGACCTGAGTTTGAGACCTAGTTCTGCCACTTAAGTCAGTGTCTGGGGCTTGATTTCCTACCCAAAAAATGAAGAGGCTGGCCATGTCTAAGGTCCCTTCCAGTTTGACATCTACAATCCTATGAGGTACATAAAAATCAATTAACTTGCCTTAGAATTATTGATTTAGAGACTGTCTCACCTTGGGTTACTTGTGAGGAAACTGAGGCCCAGCAAATGGAGGAAGTGTGGTACTGTGGAAAGACCACTGGTTCTAGAGTCAGAGTTGCTTTCAGAGCCTAGCATCTGACACGTACTGCTTGTGTGACCTTGGGCAAGTCATGTAAACTCTTTTTCAGTTGCGGTTAAGTGACTTGTGCAAGGTCACACAGCTAGTAAGTGTCCAAGGAATGATTTTGAACTCAGTTGCTTCTGACTCCAGGGCCCTCACTTAACCTCTTCATTGTAAAATGAGGGGATTGGACTAGATCCCTAAGGAGACTTCTAGTTGTAGTTCTACCAACCAATCCATCAGCAAGCATTTATTAATAATTTATTCTGTGCCAAGCATTGTCCTGGAGATGGAAATAAAAACGCCTTGCCCTCAAATGGCTTATATTCTAGCAGGGGGTCCTAAGTCACAGACGGATAAGGGACACCCAGTGGAGTTAGATCATCAGGCCTGTCCTCTTACAACACACCCAGAGCTCTTTCAGTTTCAATTTCACATTAGTGACTGAGTCAGGAAAAAGAACCCAGGTCTCCTGATTTCCAATCCAAGACTCTTTCCAGAAAATTCCTCATAGTACATGCATATGGAGAGATCAGATCTTTTCTTTGTGTGCCCTGCAAACCACACTATTTTGAGAAGTAGTAACATAATGTGTTATTTTCCTATACCTTTTTTTTTTTTGAGGAGCAGGTTATTTCTTTTTCTTTTAAATGAATGAACAAAGAACAGATCTAAACAGTGAATGACTACCTCCCTCTACAAGGGCTAGAAGGGATAATGAGAACATGCCAACCAACACTAAGCTGGCAGGTCATTCGACCCACAAAGTAATCGATCTGTCTCCGCCTCTAATGTTGCCCCTCCCTAGGGCCTTCGCATTCCATTTGCATGTTAACCCCAAACCACCTCCCCAGGGATTGGTCGCTGGTATCCAGTTTCATTGTTGATACAGATCTTTATCTGCCCAGGGCTTATAACTGACATTTAAATTACTCTGCAAACAACGAATCAATATTTATGGATTGCTGGACCAATACATTTGCCAAAGACAGTGTCCAGGGCTTCTCTTTCTACAGGCATATGGGGCAGCAAAGTCAAGGTCGAGGCTCTGCCTAATTAGAATGAGGGGAAAGGGAGAATTGCAGCTCAGAGCCCTACTTCTCTGGCCTGAATAGGGCCCCACATACTGTCTGGTTGTCTAACATCATGAATTTTCCAGCTTCCCCAAGTGAGACCCTTTCCTACACTGGCAAACAGTGGTGCAAAGATCCCCTGGAAGGGTCAGAGAATATTCGAATTGAAAGAGGCCTTTGAGATAATTTAGTACAATCTCCCCAGAACAGTAAACACTTAATAAAAACTCCCTGACACACAAGCACTTAATTAGTCCTTCTTCCCTTCTTCCTACCTTCCTTCTTTCCTTCCTTCTTCCCTCCCTTCTTTACCTCCTTCTTCCTTTTCCTCCTCCCTCCCTCTCTTGTTCATTTTACAGATGGGACAATACAATATAGTAAGAAAAGCACTCTATTGCTGCAGGAATCAGGATGTTACAGTATTTCTAGGAGTTGTGAGTATGGGGGAGGAGGTGGGAATAAACATTTATAAAGGGCCTACTATGTGCCAGGTGTACTTTGCTAACTTTGACAAATATCATTTCACTTTGATCCTCACAAGAACTCTAGGAAATAGATACTGTAATTACCCCCATTTTATAGTTAAGGAAACAGGTAAACAGACATTAAGTGACTTGGGTCACACAGCTAAGTAAGTGTCTGAGGTCAAATTTGAACTCTGGTCTTTCTGACTCTAGGCCTAGCACTTTAGCCACTCCTGTTTGACTATATCACTGTTCTTTTCCAGACTTCATTTTCTTCATATAAAAAATAAGTGGTTTAGACTAGATTAGCTCTAAAGTCACCTCTAGCTGTAATCATCTATGAATTAAACAGAAGTCTAAAAAGGTTAAGTGATTTCCCTAAGCTACCATTTTTGGCAAAGGTAAAATCGGAACCCCAGATTTATGTCTCACAGCCCAGTTATCTTTATATTAGTAATAACTGGCAGTCACGTAGTGCTTTATTTTCAAGTTGAAGAAACCAGGATTCAGTGATTTATTTAGTAACAGAGCTGGTTGGATTCAATTAAATTCAGTTCAGTTCAATCAACAAACAAATAATGATGGTGTGTAAGTCCTGCTTAAAAACAAACACATGAATATTCTCTGCCCTCAAGGATCTTACATTTTCCTGGAAGGGTACAGTAGGTACACAGATAAGTAAATGCAAAATAAACACAAAGCAATTTCAGGAGAGTCTGGGAAAGAACAAGTGGAGTAGACCTCTGGAAGGACCTGAGTTTTTTGAATGAAGCTAGAGGTTCTGAAAGTTGGAGGAGAGGATGTAGTCTAGGAATTAAAGGACAGAAGAAACAGATGGAGCATCACCAAAGAAAAACATTAAGCAGGCCAAATTAGCTGGTATGTAGCACACCCGAAGGAGAAGAATGTGAAATAATTTCAAAAAGACTTGGATCAGATTGTTTGGCACCTTTTTTTTTTTTTGTCATGCCAATAACTGTATAGGGTGTCCCTAAAGTCTGGACACATAGAAAATCTCATTAACTATGCATATTTTCAAGAAATGAAATGAATGAAATTTTCAAAAACATTTTATTTAATTAGCATAAATGAGATTTCATAGGAAGACATAGGAGACCCATAGGAAATCTCATTAATTAAATTAATCTCATTAATATGGGAAATAGTCCCCAATAGCTAATGAAAGCTTTCATTCCATATGAAATTGTCATGGCTAAAATTTATGCTAATTAAACAAAATGTTGAAAATTTCATTCATTTCATTTCTTAAAAATATGAATAGTTAATGAGATTTCCTATGTGTCCACTAGAGGTAATGGGGAGCCATCAGTTTCTTGAGCAGGGGAATGATAATCAGACCTGGTCTTTAGTAAGATTATTTGGACAGTTGTGTGAATGATGAGTCAGAAAGAGGGGAGAGATTGGAAGTAGTTAGTATCAGAGATGTCATTCAAACCCAAGATTCTAGTAATTTGGGAGAGAATTCAGTACGTTCCCTAATATATCTGGATACCTCTCCACTTTGTTCCCTCTATTAATGCTAGGGAGTAATAACCTTCCTTTCTGGCTTCCCCACCACCAACATAGATGGAAGCAAGGAAAAGAAGTTAGGACAAATAGGTGGTATCCAGGGAAAACAATGTCAACAATGCTAAAGCTCAGAATGAGTTGAGGATGGCAATGAATAATACGGACAATAAATAATGCTTTTTCAATATGTTGGTAAGAAAAAAAAGATCATATATGGAGACAAGATTTCTGCTTGGGGGACATGAGACAATTATAATAGACAATGAAGTGAAGGCAGAACTACTAATTATTATTTTTTTTTGCTTCTGTTTTCTCTCCCAAGGAGAACAACCTTTAGCCCAGAAAACAACAACAATAATAAAGGGTGTTTAAGGAGAAGCTGAAATCATTCCTAAGTGAGGAAATGGTAAGAACATTTAGCTGCTTTCAATGAGTTTAGGTCTCCAGCCTCAGGTGAACTACCTCTCAAAATACAATGAATAAATCACTGATGTTAGACTTTGAAAAAATCATGAACAAGAGGAAAAATGTTACAGAACTGGAAAAGGGCAAATATCCCAATTTTCAGAAAAAGGAAAGAGAGTAGATTCTTCAAAATATTGCCCAGTCAGCTTGCCTTATTTCCTGGTAAACTTCTGGAACATATTATTAAAGAGACGGTTTATGAGCATTTGGAAAGGGAAGCAGTGATCGCTAGGAGCCATAATGGCTGCCTCAAGAAGAGGTCATGACAGACTAACCTTTCATTTCCTTTTTTGTTAATAGATTTATCAGAAGTCAAGGGAATGTTTTAAGCACCCTATAGCTAGGTTATATTAAGGTATTTGACAAAGTCTTAACTATAGAAAGGCAACATTGAGGGCCGGCCAGGTAGCACAGTGAGTAAGAGCACCAGCCCCAGTGTCGGGATGACCTGGGGATAGAATCTGGGCTCAGATACTTAGCACCACACCCAGAAATAACTGGCCATGTAACCTTGAGCAAGTTACTTAATCCCAATTGCTTAAAAAAAAAAAAGAAAGGCAACATTAGTGTATTGTAAAGAATGTTGAAGATGAGAGAGCATAAAAGATTATAGAAAATTGACAACTATATTTCCCACCAAGCTTTTTTTTTTTTAGTTCCTTCTCTTCATCAATTATCTCTGCCATACATATTCTGGAGGTGGAAAGTTCAGCTTTACATTCTCCTTTTATTCAATAACTATCTACTGAGTTCTTACAATCTGATCAACCCTGTCCTAGGCACTTGCATTTTCATCAAAATACACACCCACACCCACACACACAAACACATACCATCAATGTGACCTGAATTCTATTCCAAATACCATATTTTCCCCTTGGGTTAAATTTTAGTATGTTAAAAGATCTGTGGTTTCAACAGTGTGCATTCACATATGCAAATCACACCCCCTCTGTGCTTTAGAAACAGTATTTTTTAGTTTTTTTTTTTTTGTAGCCAAAAATTGCATTACCCTCCCCTGAACGTGGTTTAAGGAGCCTCTCTAAACTAGAAGAGGTCCTCAGGCAGCAGACACACCGTCTGTTTTCCAGAGACAGTACTCAAAAGGCTTTCCAGTTTGGTAGGACTTGTTTTGATGACATAGCCTTTGAGAACCTTGGATTACCTGCACAATGTAAGAGAGAAACAAATGGGAATTCAGGGGAAGACTTAGGGAATAGAGACTAGAGATGGAGAAAGAAGTGTATGGGAAAAGCAGTATATTTTTGTGGGTGGAGAGCTAGCATCTGAGCTGTATTCAAGTCTGCCTTCTGATAACCCTGTTGGCTCTATGACACTGGGGCAAAGCAGTTAACATCATAATTGTTGACTAAGGCAATTCTCAAAAATTTTTAAGTTCAAAGCAAGAAGCAGCTCTATATTGGTAGAGAAAGTTTCTTCATCTAGAATTCCCCATATCAAGGAAAAGCAGTATTGGTCCCCTAAAATACACACACACATATGTATGTATGAATATAATTTATATATCATAGTCCTAATCCCCTAAAATATATCTGTATCTATCTGTATATGTACACATGTATATATATTTGTATATACATATGTACATATGAGAAGGGATAGGAATGAGAAATAATTTTCAGTCAATAAGCATTTAAAAGGGACTAGGTGACTCAGCAGATAGACAGATAGACTCATCTTCCTGATTTTAAATCTGTTCTCAGACACTTATTATCTGGGTAACCCTGGGCAACTCACTGTTTGCCTCAGTTTCGTCATCTGTAAAATAAGCTACAGAAGTAAATGGCAAACCACTCCAGTATCTTTGCCAAGAAAACCCCAAATGGGGTCATGAAGAGTTGGACACAACTAAAAACAAATGTTTAAAGCCAAGAGTTGGGCATTGGGCTGGGCACTCCAGATACAAAGAAAGACAAAAGATGTCCCTGATCTCAAGGAGATCATAGTCTAATGAGGGAGACAACCTGAAAATAATAATGTAAAAACACAGAGGATAAAGTAGCAATGATCAACAAAGTGGAAGCACTAACACTAAGGGGGATCTCTAAAGGCTTCTCCTAGAAGGTGGGATTTTAGCTGGGACTTGAAGGAAAATTGCAAATCATGTTGACATTGGAAGAAACCCTAGAATTCATCTGGTCTGATACCTTCATTTTACAAATGAGGAAACTGAGGCCAGGTAAGATTTGCAAGAAAGATGTCTAAATCCTCAGCAAATTTGGCACTAAACCCAGGTCCCAGGCCTCTCCATCAAGTGGTCAACAGGGCCAAATGATGTAATTTGGCAGGAGCTGGTTTTCACAGTCAGGAAATACTTTAAAACATAGTATTTAATTTATTACTGGTGCCTCAGCCCCAGGGAAGAGGCAGGCATCTCAAGGAGTTTTGCATCTCCTTACTGATTTATTTGCACTGTAATAATCCACTGGCTATCAGCTGGGTCGATTATAACTCGCTTCCTCCCACCCCCAAAGCCTGGCTTTTCTTTGTCCCTCCCCAGTTTACCAAGGAGAAATATCTGTGAGGTTTAGGACCGTTCTAATCCCCCTATGTAATTACTGCTCCCTACAGACACCCTGGCCTTTTACAATTGCTCAGTGTTGGCTGCTGCGCTCAGATTAGCCGCTCAAAGTTCCCCCACGGCTTTCCCCCTCTCTCCCCCCACACCCTCCTCTCACATTCCCCCCTCCCTACCCCACCCTCAACTTCATAAAAGGCTTCCTTATCTAACTAAGACAGGCCAACACAAAGAGGTTCAGAGGCTCCCTAGGAATAGCTGGATTTGACCAGAACTGAAATAAACAAACCGGGAGGGGGGGGAGGAGGGGAGACCCAATGAAACCCCTCCCTGGCCTCCCCTGGGTGGGAATTCCTGAAAGCCAAGCATTAGGGACCGACACTGCCGCTTTTGAAGTGCCCTTTTCCACATTTTACGGGATCTAAATTGGGGGACAGAACGAAAATGACACGGAGAAATAACCCGTTGCCTGGTCCTGAAAGGATTATTCTAATTACTTTGATTATTAAAGATCAGACAGATTTTCACCCCCACCCCTCCTC
Organism: Petaurus breviceps papuanus; assembly: GCF_028583685.1. Lineage (NCBI taxonomy): Eukaryota > Metazoa > Chordata > Mammalia > Diprotodontia > Petauridae > Petaurus > Petaurus breviceps. The sequence goes on along the minus strand of NW_027186296.1, from coordinate 32,808,445 downwards.
CTCCTCCTCTTCTCCACCCCCTCCGCCTCAGGAGCATAAGTAACTTAGCCAGCCCCCCCAAGTACAAATCTTCTCTGGGAATTGAAGACTGTCTTAAGTAAACACAGGGAACAAATGAGCTCCCTGACAGATATACAAGGCTCCTGTCTCCAGCCGCAATCAGACAGACCTACCACTGGCTGACTGAAGGCTCGGCTTTTGTGAGAGCTTGAATAGGGGCTAAATATCCCTTGAAATCAGAACTCTTTGGCTTCGCGAGTGTACAGGCCATAGTCTCGGGCTTTTCAGATGCAAATGCAAGTGGTTTTCTTCTTTATCTCTCTGGTAAGATGGTAGCTTCAAGCTGAGCTCAGATGAATGACACTGAGAATTTATGCTTTATTGAGATCTGGTGGGGTTCCCCCCCCCCCATTCACTAAAGCGGATCCCTCCCTCCCTATCCTTCTGTACCTCCTCCATCCCTCCCTCCCTCCCTCCTCTGGAAAAAAAAGGTGGCCAGATGGTCTCTTCTGACCTGCTATTTATCATTCCAGCAAAAGCTTACTCAGTGTAATGCTCTTCAGCAATTCATTTAAGGACTCTGTTTGTTTCTGCTGATGAGGACTGTTAATTTGCACAGCAGTCTCATTAGGCCTAAACCACCAATTAATTTCTTTTGTTCTCATTAAATGGCTGATTCCTAAACATTTCTCCGGCAACAATGGGCCCGCTTGGAGCCCCCCATCCCGCCACCCTCATCCGTTGGCTGTGGATGGATTGCTGTGTAGCAGGTAATTCTGATGGAGAGCGCTCTGGAGAGCCCGTTGGAAACAATGACTTCAGTTAATTTTCTCTAGGCCGATCCAGGCATACCAAACAGTTCATTAAATACATACATCTTGCCAGCAAACAAATCCCTGGGCTGGGAAACGAGGGCTCTCGAATCCTGTAGGTTGCAATCACTGAGATTCTGGGCAAACATGAGCAGAATCAAGAGAAGCACTTGGCAAAGAGAGGAGAGAGGGAGGGAAGGGGCATGATAAGAAGTTCCAAACAAAGAATTCTGCCCACTTTGTTCAACATGTTGACCATAAAACTCGGTTTTGTTTTTGTTTTATTGGCGGGATTGGGGGACCAGGAGTTAAAGAGAACATACAAAGGAGGAAAGGAGTCCATGGCGCCATTTTGGTTTCATCTGATTATGGGCACAACCCACAGAGAATATCACTCAGCTTCATATTTCCTGGCTGTGGGTAGACAATTTTACTGTCACCCTGAAGAGTCCTTGAATGTCTCTTAGCAATTTAGTATCAGCCTTTATTGGACAGAAATGCTAGGCCAACTACTTAGCTTCTTTTGAGCACCAACAGCTCAGACTTTCTTCAGGGAGCAAAAGCAGCCAAGGTGAAGGGTTGATTCCAATTTTCAGAATGCAGAGGGCTGCTCTGTATAAATACATGCACAACTATAGAACCGTCAGACCTGATGCCCAGAGGCAAGTTCTGTAATCTTTGGGGGCCTTAGTTTCTTTATCTGTAAAAAAGAGACAATATTAACTTGCCTGTTTTCTAGTACAATATAATGCTATTGAAAGACTACTGTAACTAGGAATCAGAAGATCTGGGGTCCAGTCTTGACTTTATCAATTAAATAGCTCCCTGGGTGATCCTGAGCCAGTGACTACCTTTAATAATGCCTTGGCTCATTTGCCACATAGGGCTACTGTGAGAGTCAGGTGAGAAATATACTGGTTATGAAAAAAAAAAACATTCCAGAGGCCACATGCAAATGTAAAGTCTTACTATTTCCATTATTGGCATTATTATTCCTGAATTAGATCGATTTGGTCAGGGCTCATCTTGCACTGGTCCAATGTTAAGCATGCTTCAGCCAAGAGAAGATGCTTTGGGGAAAGTGATAAGAATAGATAACTTGTGGGTAGGTTTATAAGTAGCCTGTAATACAGTCACTTGATACCCAAGTCTCTGCTATGCTGGGCCATTTCCCATCTTATTTGAGATCTTCAGGAGGATGAAAGCCTTGTTACAGATTCAGGAAAAAAAAAAGAGTCTCTGGGGACTGTGCTGAAAGGCCCTCCCATAGAATAGAGTATGGCAGCATGACTTGCTCTAATATGGGGTTCCTTGATGAGTTCCTATTATGAAAGATCAATATCTGTATTATAGTACCAGGGAGAGGCAGATGTCTCATGGAACTTAAAAGTTACACAAGGCCAGAAGGCTTGTCATGCTTTTGAATGACATTGGTCTTGTCCTGTGCCATCCATCAGTCCAGCTATCTGTTGGTTCATGGCCCTACTCTAAATCACATTTTATGCTTGTTGGGTTTTGGTGTGGACCTGTGATCTTATTGGTTGCAGAAGTCTTGGTGTGGAAACTCCTTTCACTGATACAGTATGGCATAGCAGATAAAGCATTTGACTCAGAGTCAGGAAGAATAGGATTCAGATATTCACTAACTGTGTGACCTTGAGCAAATCACTAAGGCTCTTTGAGCCTCAGTTTCCCCTTATATAAAATGGAAAAAATAATAGCACTAATCAAATGAGGTAATGTTTTAAAGCATTTATCATAGCACAGAACAGGTGGTTAATAAATGCATATTCCCTTTACTTTCCCTTCACAATCTCTTAAGTCTATTAGGAGGAGCAAAGGATATATGTACACATATAATTTGCAAATTTTTAAGTGCTATATAAATACAACAATTAACATCATTAGTTCTTCTGCAAATTATAGTCTTAGACAGTGACCTGGGGTGCTGAGAGGTTGCCCATAGTCACACAGCTAATAGGGATCAGGAGCAGGACTTGAATCCAGGTCTTCCTGATTGGAAGGAGAGTCTGTGCCAGCGGTGGGGAGCCTGCAGCCTCAATGCCACGCCAAAGGTGGCGTCGAGGCTGCAGGTTGTCTACCTCTGGTCTATGCCACACATACGTGTGTGTGTATGAACAGATCTAAACATGATTATGAGTGTTCTTCACCATTTTCCTGTCTGATTGTAGACAAATTAGTTAAACTTTCTGGGCCTCAGTTTCTTCATGTGTAAAATGAGGGGGCATGTACTCAGTATCATCCAAAGTCACTTATACTTCTAAATCTATGATCCTATAATCTTTTTCCATGGTCTTCTCTATGATAATCTGCTTAATAAGTGGACCTCTTGTGATTTTGCGTATAAAAAAAAAAGTACAAAGCTTCATGGGATGGGATTTCAGGAGGGGAGCAAGAGATAAGGTTGAAAAAGTATCACAGCTCTTGCAGACCATGAATGCCCAGACTGGGAATAATTTTCACAGCACAAGAAGCATGAATCTGTTTAAAATTGATAGTTATTATGCATAGAGGAGGGCTAAAGCAATAGCAAAGGAGGGTCTGGACCTACTTGGCTGGCATTACAACATAATTTATCCACAGACAGAGAGACCAGGGCAGAAAGACCTGCTTCTTTCTATGTGATGTGTGAATTTCACCTTAACATAAGGGACAGCTTCCTGACAATTAGAGCTATCCAAAAATGGAATGGACTGCCTTGAGACTTAGTAGTGAGCTACCTATAATTGAAGGTATTTAAAGGATCATGGATTTAGTGCCCTAGGGACCTTGAAAATGATCTAGTTTAACACCTTTATTTTACAAATGAAGAAGCTGTGGCCCATGGAAGATTAAAAAACCCACCCAGAATCACATAAGGAATGAGGAAGACAGGATTAAAACCCAGGCTTTCTGATTCTTGATTCTACCTCAGTGAAAGTGTGATCATTTGTTAGGGAAGTGATGGAAGGCATTCTTGTTAAGAAATTAGTTGCCCTAGATGATGTCTGAAGTCCATTCCAACTCTTAACATTTTTGAGCCTGTAATGGGGATTGGGGCTAGGGAATGAGGGCCCAGTCCTTGAATTATGCACAAATTTTCCTTTCCTTGTTTGAGTCCAAGTGATCAAATCAGAGGGAACTGACTTCTGACCATGATGACTCAGCAGTTGGTTCCATGTGATGGCAAGAAGTTTTCTAGTTGATTGCAAAGGTAGAAGAACCGATGGCCCAGGAATGCCTGAGCCATAACTAAATGTGTGCCCAAAAGGGATGACCTGCCCATCTCTCAGTCTCTTTCCTTGGTAGGTTCCAATAAGTATCATTACTTTGAACTGCTGGTCACATCCTCTCACCCTGCCTTAATGTGATCATGAGCACATGGTACCATTGTTCTTTTGGGTACTTTCTTTCCTGATCTTGACTGAATGAGAGATGGGGGTATCCAAGTGTCCTACTTGTCCAAGTTTCAGAGGTTCCATCAAAGGTTCTGTCATTGACCATTGTCACACCACTTGAGTGAACAGTCATATTCACAGAAGTGAGGAAGTGACTTCTGACAGCAAGCTTGAAACCCAGGCATTGACTTTATAGGCAATACAAGTTCCAGAGAAATTGGAGGGCAGCAGCTAAGCAGCTTGGGATGAAAGAAAACGAGCCAGTGAGGAACAGGACTTGATACATTGGCATTAGATAGGCATCTACTAGTGTCTTCCTCTTTTCTGACACTGAAGAGGGTCATCATAAAATAATGCTGTATAGGGTTAGGGGTGCTCAAGACCCCAAAATACCAACACGCTGGGCCCTGCTGAATGAATTCAGCTCAAGCCTTCTCTCAGCCAAAGAAAAGTAAAGTTTATTAAAAGTTTGCTATATTGGGTAGACTCTTAAGGAGCCTCAGTATTTCTAAGGCTTGCATTGGAAAATTCTATGGTGCTCTCACCACATGGAGACAAGATGGGGTCTTATATACCGAAAGGTTGTGGGAGGAATCTAGGGATGGTCTAGGGGAGGAGTTTGGGGAGGGTCTTCAGGAGGAGTTAAGGAGGTCAGGTAACAGTTGATTTGGGTATAGATATTTTGATAGGCTAAAGGGTGGGAAGTAGATGGACAATGGAGGGCCAAGCTAGTAACAAAGGTCTGGGCAGAGCTACAATGAGGCTCATGGCCTCATACAAATACCTCATCAAATGGGATGATTTAATCAGAGTTCAAGGGGGGGAGGGGTTCCCAGAGCCTGTGCCTCAAAGATTCAAGGAGAGGTCAAGGGGGTTCCCAGAGCTTGCACCTCATCAACACCAGAACATAAGTAGTGGGGAGGCAAGTACTCATAGCAGTGAAGTGTCTCAGTCCAATAGTGGAACTATCTGGCTCAACACTGTATGACATGTCCAGCAGAGAGTTATATCTAAAGGCAATGTCTTAAGAACTCTAAAGAGGTTACCACTAAGAGGGTTAGGGTTGCTCTGGAAACCCCAAAATTCCCACACGCCGGGTCCTGCCAAATAAATTCGACTCAGGTCTTCTCTCAGCCAAAGAAAAGTAAAGTTTATTAAAAGTTCACTTGTATTAGACACAGAGTAAGTCTGTGCTAGGTCATTCTATGGCCCTCTCACAAACATGAAGACAGGATGGAGTCTTATATACAGAAGGTTGTGGGATGAATCTAGGGGTGATCTAGGGGAGGAGTTTGGGGAGGGTCTTCAGGAGGAATTAATGATGTCAATGAGTGATTAAGGGTAGGAAGTAGCTGGAGGCCACCTAGAGAATGAAAACAATGGTGGGCTAGGCCAGTTTATGGGTGGATCTATAGGGTGGGAAGTCTAGTAACAGACTTGCCTCATGCAAATGCCTCATTAAATGAGATGATTTAATCAGAGTTCAAGGACCTATACCTCAAGGACTCAAGGAGAGCTCCAGGGGGCTCTGGTCCATACCTCATCAACTCCACAAAGAGAAATAAGGGCCTCTAGTACCAGCAGTTGAGAGGTACCCCTTTGTCAAATGTGCTTCCTACATATATGCCTAACTAACTCTATTCCTTTACTATTGAGCCCACTCCTCCCAGAAAACTTATGCATTCAAGGTAAGAATATTCCTCCCCAGTTTTTTTTTTTTTGGGGGGGGTGATATTTTGTACCATTTGTCCTTTCTACCCCCTTTTAGTAAATCCTTTTCTAAAAGCTAATGCCAACTAATGACTGAGATCAATGGAGAATACACCAATTGGGGCTTATGATTAATAATACTTAATTCTGTGATCTTCAGGGATTTCCCTAGAGCCCTAAGCAAAAGTAGCAGCTGAATTCAATGGGACTCCAATCTGTGAATTCACAGTGCCCAATTTGAGGAGAAGCCCTCAAGAAAGAGCTACATACTAACATGGTACAATTCATGTTTTGTTTAGTAGTGATACTAAATGACCACTATGGTCTTTTTCCACTTTTGAGAGTCTATGATTCAAATGCTTTCTACTTCAACAGAGTTTTCTAATGAGGTCTGTATCTCTGGATATATTCAATTTAATGAAAAAATGTTAAGCATCTACTGTGTGCAAACCACTGTACTACTTACTGGGATTCAAAGAAAAAAAAAACTAGAGAGTGCCTTCCCTCAAGGAGCTTATATTCTGAAGAGGAAGGAGAGAGACCCAGAGCATGTACAGAAATAAGGAAATACATGATATGTATCTAGTATATAGAAAGTAAATTCAAACTAGAGTACTAATGACATCAGGAAAGGTTTTTTTTTTTCTTAGCAGTAGCAACTGAGCTCTACTTGGAAGGAAGTTAGGGATTCTAAGACGTAGAGGAGATAAAGCAGTATTTCCAAGCATGGGGGACTGCTTGAGTAAAAGCTTGGAGAACAGAGGTGGAATTTCTTATACCGGGAAGAACTAACTAACTTCTTTGACTGGAATAGAGAAAAAGTGAAAGTGAGTAATGTGAAATTAGACTGGAAAGGTAGTATATTGGTGGGAGCCAAATTATGAAGGGCTTTAAATGTCAGACAATAGATTTTGTGGTTTATCCTAGAGCAAACAGGAAAGACATTAAAGAATTTTCAGTATGAGTGACAAATTGTAGCCAGTGACTTATCCAGGGTCACATTGCTAGTGACTGAGACTGGATTTGAACTTAGATTTTCTTGACTCCAGGGCAACTGCCCTATTCACTGCTCTTTTCAGCACCTAGCTGCCTCTTTTAACCTTATTATGACTCCTTTCTCTCATATGGAAAATGTAGATGATAACGCCTACCCTACCTACTTCAGAGTTCTGGGGAAGATCAAATAAAATACTGAGTGAGAAGTACTTGGAAAAGTTTCATGTATAAACCTGTTTTGTAGTCCTAAGGTTGGCCTAGAGGACATGAATTATTTTGACCACAGAAACTGATAAAACAATCTTCTAAATAGTTTGAGGGTGGTAATCTGCATAGATAAAAGGATTACTCCAAAGAAACCTTGGTATGAGTCCTGATTAAACCAGATCATCCCCAAAGCATCTATAGATTAAACTGAAAGAGCCATAAACAGATGGGGGGAAAAATGGAACAGATCTGTCAGCATTTCTATAACAAACTAGTTTCATCATTGGTAACAATGGAATTGCAGTTGAGACTCTCACACTCCAGTCTTTCATGTTCTGTTCTCTATATGAGGAAATAAAACAGGGAGACAAATGTCCACCAAATAAATTCACCAGTGTCATGGAGAAATCTTCTTCAAAGTTGAAACACAAGAAAGATCCCCTATGTTATGTGACCCTTTGAGTCTCCTGATTAGAGATGACATTTCATAAAGGCCCCAGATTACTACAGATCCTCCTTACCTGAGGAGCTATATTCAACTATTGTTCAGATGTCACCTCATATGGGGTTTTCTTGGCAAAGATACTGGAGTGGCTTGCCATTTTCTTCTCTAGTAGAATGAGTTTGAGTGACTTGCCCAGGGACACACAGCTAGTGAGTGTCTAAGGATGGATTTGAATTTAGGTCTTCCTGACTCCAGGTCCAGCACTATCCATTGCTACCTAGCCACCTCCTTAAAAAAAAAACTATCACTATTCAAAAGTGTTTAAACTACTCACTTGGAACAGAAAAATAAAACCAAATGGGTGAAGAATGACAATTGTCCAGACTAAGATACACAGTCAGATGGACATCTGGTTGAGTTATATATTTTATACATATATATATATATACACACACATATATATACATACACACATATGTATATATACATATAGAAACAGACAGAGAAGTGTGTATATAAATATATGCATGCATATGTGCTTCTTTATTATCTCCATCTATCTATGGTATTGCAGATGGACAAAAAACTGGACTCAGAGTAGCTTTTTGCCTCTGTATTCCCAGTGCCTGGTACATTTGCACATAGTAGGCACTCAATACATGATCAAGGAATGCCATCATCTCCAAAGATCCAAAATTGTGGGCAAGCCAAAGGTAGAGAGAGAAAGAGTGGGCTTGGGTGAGCCTCTACATGTCACCAGCTCTCACAGATGTGACCTAAAGACTACCAATGAGGGTGTAATAGGGATCATGGCTTTCATTCTTCAAATTCTCTCAGGTAGGTGGTCATCTACACCTGAGGTAGCAAGCTTAAATATAAATGGGTCTCTGTGGCTACATATTGATTTTTTTAAACCACAAATTGACATTATCTATATTACTTTGTATTTTTTTTTATTTTGTTAAACATTTCCCAATTACATTTTGATTTTTTACAGACCCCAGTGGCTGAGTATCACATTTGACACCTCTGATCTATACTATCTCATCATGCAACTGGTCCTGTCCAATAGTATAGCCCTGTGTAAGTACAGACACCAAAGTTATGGTTCCTTGGATGACTCCAAGATTTCAAATCTCTTCACAATGTGGCACAACCCTACATTTCTAGCCTTAATTAATATTACTTCCTTCCGTGTGTTCTATGTTCATTTCACACCAGCTACTCTGCTTGATTTGTACTCCAGGAACATCATGCTTCTCCCAGGATAGGCTGTCCTAGACATTGCCTCTTAGTTTTGGCACTTAGTTCCTTCTTCCTAAGGACCCTCAACTGCCTCTCCCTCAGTAGATCTGGAGGGAAGAATAAACAAAAGCAAAAACAAAACCAAAAAACAATCCCTCCCAAAATCTCCTTAAATAGCGTATTCAGAATTTCTGGCCACCTCTTAATTTCCTACTAGTTCCTCTGCTTGGTTTCACCTCCATGAATGTCATGCTCCCATGCCCCTTGCTGGATACCCTCTGGTGCCCCACCCCTTTTCAGCTTCATTTTCTTTCCTCTTTAGGTTGTAAATTCCATGAAGGTAGGAACTGTTCTTTTTCTCATTTGAAGCCACAGCATTTAGCACAGTCCCTGGCATGTAGATGCCTAATAAATGTTTTTTGATAATAACAATAATAATAGGATACACTTATGTAATGCTTACAATATGCATTGTGCTAAGCACTTTATGATTATTATCTTGTTTGATCTTCACAACAACCTTAAGAGGTAGATGCTATTATCACCTTCATTTTACAGATGAGAAAACTGAGGCAAACAGAGGTTAAGTGACTTATCCAGGGTCATCCAACTAGGAAGTGTCTAAGCCTGGATTTGAACTCAGGTCTTCCCGACTCCAGATCTGGTGCTCTATCCTGTGTCATCTGGCTGTCATTGGTTATTTATTGACTTCCAAACAAAACAGACTATTTTCTGTTCCCTGAATTCAACTTGTATTTTCCCACTTCTATATCTTTATTTATTTGTGTCTACAAATGTCCTTTCCTCTCTTTAGCTGTTGAATTCCTATCTGACCTTTAAAGCCTGACTCAAAAGCTTCCTCCTCCTTTGAGCCTTCCCTGATACTTAGCTAACTCTAATGACTTTTACTCTTAGACCTCACATGGCACTTTATTTTGTACCTCCTACCCTTTGTGGTTTTTATATGCCATATAATCCTACTAGAAAGTAAGATCTATGAGGAATTTGGGAGACTGAGGTTTTGGCTGTCCAAGGTACTGAACCAAAGTCTCAGGCTTTACTCCTAAGAAACGTGCATAATAAAGACAAGAATTCAGGAAAAATCAGAGGCAAACACAGACATCCTCATGTTGGCCTACCTTTTGTTTTGCCTCCAACTCATTTTCAGTTAATCCAGAAGAGATCTTTGGAGTATGTCTGAGTGTCTGAACTCTAAACAAGGAAGTTGTCTGTAAAGGGAGGCTTTGATCTCTAGCCAAGACTGAGGGGTCAAAAAGAAAAGACCTACTCAGCCTAGGGGCACCATGCCTGGCTTTCTTTAGTCTAACACAGGGCCTAGGACTCCAGCACTTTGAATCTTCTCTTATCACCTAGAGATTTGAGCTACCTCCTCCTTAGAAGGTGATGCAAGAAGTGACCGCCAAGAATGAGGAAGACTCTTCCCAGAGTTCAAATTCAGCCTCAGACACTTACTAACTGGGTATCCCTGGGCAAGTCACTTAGCCATGTTTGCCTCAGTGTCCTCATTTATAAAATGAACTGGAGAAGGAAATGGCAAACCATTCCAATATCTTTGCCAAGAAGACCTCAAATAGGGTCATGAAGAGAGAGATATAATTAGAATGGCTGAACAGCAACTACATTAGCAGACTGAAGCCGAATTGGTAAAGCTAGACTTTAGAGAAATCAGTATATCAGCCAGGAAAGACTGTGAGCCCAGGAAAGCAAAAGAACCAGAGGGGAGGAGACCTGGGTAGCTTAGGAAAGCAGTGTTTAGAAGAGATGCCGCTCCCAGAGAGGACAAGGGCTTCTCTGTAAATCTAGCAAGATTCTGAATCTCTGTGCTCAAGTAGGAGCAGCACAGTGACCTAAGCAAATGACTAGATAATACCCAATACGTGGGCCACTCATGTGTGAACTCTCTGTGATCTGACTATACCCACTTGTGGTATATACATGTGGGGGAGGGGGAGAAGAGTCTATTACAAATTTTCCTACTGTGTTATTTCATTACATGTCTTTATTTTGAACTAATTTTGTAGTATATTTGTTAAAGACACATGGAGAGTATCCATTTGGGATGGTTGATCTAGAGGATATGAACTCTGCCGAGTTGGCCTAGGGCATAAAGAAATCCAACTTTCACTGTCATGGGGGTGTTAAGTGATGACACTATTAAGCACTTATCATTCTACCCCCAGCCCATGGGCTAAAGTCTAGGCAGCCATCCAAACCAAGTCTGCCATTCAGAGCCTCCAGGCATAGGGTGAGAGAAAGGGTGTGTGTGATGTTGAATAGAGTATTCAAGACACAGATACCAAGTTCAACAACACAAAAAGGAGAGACATATTTGGATAGCATCCAAACCACCCTTTAAATCTATACTGAATGTAAAAAGCAGATGAGGAAACCAATTACATTTTTTTTTAAGTTCCTAGATTCAACATTCTTGGGACAGAAATGTCTCTGCTTGGGTAAAAATTCACAAACCTTCAAAGTTTGGAGGCCTAATTTTCTTTATTAGTATCATCAGATGGTTAGAAATGGTATAATACACACAAGAAAGGAATGATGACTAGCTCAACTACTTTGGTTTGAATTTTTATAAACAAGCTACATTAAAGTTTTGTACTAAGGAACCATAATAGCTAATAACTAATATTTACATAGCATGTACTAGGTGCCAAGCACTGTGCCAAGCTCTTTACAATTTTATTTCATTTGATCTTCACAACCCTTTGAGGTAGGTGCTATTATTATCCCCATTTTATAGATGAGGAAAATGAGACAAACAAAAGTTAAGTGACTTGCCCAGGGTCACACAACCAGTATGTGGTTTTTTGAACTCAGGGAATTCCAGGAAATGTGCTCTATCTACTGTGTCATGTAGATGCCTACTACAAGTTCTTTAGGCATTTGAGAGATTGGAAGTTACTCATTTTGAATAGCCAAATGTTGGCTAAAGAGAAAGCTACTGTTCCTAAGTTATACAAATATCTTCAGGCAAGGAAAGTAAGAAATGTTCTAAAAGCATATATATATCTCACAAAATGAAGGAAAAAGATGACTAGCTTCATTTACACACACACACACACACACACACACACACCCCATTATTTATCTGGTTTTCTGCTCCACAACTTCCATCTATTTGTCAACCCAAATTTATGATGGATTAGGTAAAATATAGATTCTTGGCATCCCCTGTTCATCAGCTCTCAGAGGCTCAGAATGGTGCAACCAAGAGATGGGTAGGAAGATGACAGAAGAAAAAAAGTAAAGGAGAAGTTAGCAATATGGGCCTTGATACAGATTACGTATCCATTCAGTGAGGTTAGCTTAGCTGCCAGACAGCTGGGATGCATGGGGTATTTCAGGAAGGCTAGCTTGTTGTGACCTTGCTGAGCCCCGCTTTGCTGTGCTTCCACATTTGGTGATCACCTTTCACCCAAGTCACACCCGTGGTTCCAAGAAGCTGTAGTATGTGCAGTGACAACACCCTGGAAAACCATCTTGGCAAGTGGTCTAAACCTGGTTGAAGGTAACTCTGGGGCCTCAAACCCACAGGTGAGTCAGGGGGATGTCTACCCCAAGCATGTGAAGATTTTCCCCTAACAGAATGTGGGGAAATGAGAACACTTTGTGCCAATGCCATGAAGGCAGCTGAAGCAGGCATTGTGGAAGGCTTAGAGCTAGGTCAGGTATGAAGACTCCAAGGTCATCCACTGCATCCCAGGCCATTACCAGTTTGACTTTTGTCTTGCCATTGGACTTCAATGACTCTGGAAGAGAGAGTAAGGCTAAGGACTTTGTGCAACTCTGCATCATTCAAATCTAATTCACCTACAAGTCAAGATATCACCCATGATATCATTGGTCCTCTTCAAAATGAAGGACAAATAACAACAGCTGCTGGACAATCAATACTTTTGACCATGTTGACCCAATTTCTGAAATGATTATAAGCAACTTGAGCACAGGATTGTTTCACATTTGTCTTTACATCTCCAGTGTCTAGCATAGGGTAGGTGCTTAATAAATGTGTGTTAACTCCCCTAAGTCTCTAATGTAGTAAGCTGGAGATAGGGACATGATGGAGACTTCCAGCTCCTCTTACATCAGTTTTTTCCAGCTTTTTTTTTCAATAACTTTAAGTAGGGCTGGCATCTTCTATCTTCCTTCTTGAGGCTGGAAGTCAGAAATTCCCAAAGCAAATTGAAGTTTGAAAAGTCACTGAAGAGTTCTGAAGAAGGCTGGAACTCTCCCTCTCTTGCCAACTCTACCCTTTCACTCACATAGGGTAGAGCATTCATCTATACCAATGAGGAGAAAGTCTAATACTAATGAACTCTGAGACAGGGGGTTTTATACCACACACACACACACACACACACACAATACCGTACAGTACTATATCATGTAATATACAAAATAAAATAATAGAACATGTTAATTTTAGATTACCCTTTTCTGATATTCCACTGATACTCTTGACCAATAAAATAATTCAAAAATAAGTATTGATTTCTGTATATGTGATATATATAGAAATATATACAAATTAGTTAAGTAAATATTAGTTTTGGGAGAGAGGGCACAAGTAGTTGGGTATGGGGAGTCTAATCAGGAAAACAGCATGCAGAATATAGTACCAGTTAGTATTGCTTGCAGTCAAAGGTAGAAACCCCGTGGGTTTTATCTTTTGCCCTTTTGCTCTTTATCCCAGATTTATTTGCAAGGCCACTAGGAGCATGCAGGGTTGTAGCTTAGGAGAACATTATTACCCCAACTCTATTTTGCTAATTTGTGATTTTATTCAATTAACCCCATGAAATGGGTTTTAATGGTATAGACTGATAATTAGGGATCTGACAAGAATTAAAAAGAATTTTCTAACCTCTAGTCAGATAGTTGACTGGGGCCAGGGACTTCAAATCAGCATGAAGAAGAGTAAAAAAAATAGGGTAAATATTGGCCTTGGTTTTCTGCTGGCTACTTGGCTAGATACAGACACTGCAAAGCCCCAGGCTATGCAGAGAAAGAGCTAGGGGGCTCCCTTACCATGGAGAGGCTTACTAGCTACTACTGTACACTAACAGCAAAACAAAATAGCAGATGGACCTAGAGAGATGGCAGAAAACCAGTAGATGGTAGAACAGAGCAACTCAGTGACCCAGGAGCCATGAGTAGGTAAAATGTCTAGTTTAGTTGAAATGATGCCCAGTGGAAAGTGAAAATTCAATGCCCACTCAAGAAAAGCAGAATCGTATCATCAAAAGATATTGGTGGTTCTGCAACAACAGCTTTGTGGCCACAAATATCCTCTTGCCTCATGTGTATATACATGAGTATTCTCCATTTTTGTGACCTGACCATGTGAGTTCCTAATATGTATACCCCTTCACAAATGTTCCTTGGTCACATATATTTTCTATATGCATGCCACCTGTGCATGTTCCATGGTCATGTATATACCCTCCACTCATGTTGCATGGTTATACTACCTTCTACATATGTGCCTTCTATGTATTATCTGGCCACATCTGTTCTCTGTCATTGATGATATGGACACTATGGAAGAATATATTCCATGTGTGCATGAGGGTAACCTTTACTTGCTGCTTAATTTGCCATTTGATTAAGTGTCTTTTGCCTAATGTATCATCCATTAAAGTAATCACATTGATAAGAGTTCATAAACTTTAGTTTTGAGGGTATACTGACCCCTAAAATGTCTTGAAACCAGAATAGCTTCCTGGAATTCCCCAACTGAGATATTACCCAGGTGCTACATACACGACATTCATAAATGAAACCATCTCAGGGCAGCTAGGTGGCGCAGTTAATAGAGCACCAGCCCTGGAGTCAGGAGGACGTGAGTTCAAATCCTACCTCAGACATTTAACACTCACTAGCTGTATGACCTTGGGCAAGTTACTTAACCCCAATTGCCCTACCTCCCCCGCCCCCTCAAAAAAAAAAGACAAATAAATAAATAAATGAAACCAGCAGCTAAATGGAAAGATGAGTCATGGGCTTTCTTTGTAGAGGTAAATAAAGCAATCTGTAGAGTTGTTTCATTGTGTAACAGAAAGGCAACCAGAAACATCATTTCACAGAATACCTGGTCATATCATCTTGTAGGGCAAATGTAAGCTAATAGATGACCATGAAGATAATCACAACTTGTGTATAAATATTGCTTGTGGAGGATGAAGAAATAGATAACATTATTTGAAGAACTTGACATGATTCTGCAAACTAAGGCAACATCTTTCTTGATACTCAGTGACCTCACTACAAAAATAGGAACAGGAAAAGTTACAAAAACTGCTGGGAAGTGAGGTTCTGGCTCAAGAAGTGACTGAGAGGAATGACTTGCACATCACTCAGAGGTATCACCCCCACACATCAAGAGTACTTTCTTCACAAAAAAAGTCAGAAGGGGTTGGGCATGACAAGAAGCAAATGACATCAATGCCAAATCAAATTGACTATTTTAACAGAAAGGAACTGACCAATCAGCATGTCCAGGAAGCACGAAGCCAACTCATCAACTGAATAGAACACAGATCAAAGCAAATACCAAATTACAACAAAGGAATAAAGGGGGCAGCTAGGTGGTGCAGTGAATAGAGTAATAGCCTTGGAGTCAAGAAGACCTGAGTTCAAATCTAGCCTCAGACACTTGACATACTAGCTGTGTGACCTTGGGCAAGTCACTTAACCTCAATTGCTGTGCCTTCCCCCCTCCAAAAAAAACCAAAACGTATCAACTGGACGTATTTTGAACAAGCTACATCTCAAACTCCCCAGCCCAAGAGATTCACCAATCCAAGCTTCCCCAGTAGCTAAGATCATAGGCCCATGTCTTTGCCATCACACCCAGCAGCTACCACAAATTCTTGGAGAAATTTAACCAATCTAAACCAGTTGCTATCATGAAGAGTCCAAAGAACCTAGAAACAACCTCAATTAGCAAACACTTAATCTCTTTTCTAGAGATACATGACAGTCAAGGACAACACCAATTTAGAGTATTAGAGTATGATTACAGCTGCAAAATATTACAGAGGAAGATGGAAAACTACAAGTAGTATTTCCTCAAAACAGCAAAAAACCATCAGATGGCCATCTGGCACGAGATGGAACAAAACCAAACCATCCCACGAGCAGTTACAGATGAAATCTGGAGAACAACAAACAGGCACAAAATGGAACTGATCTGCTGTTATTCAAATAGTGATTTATTTTTATCAGTGATGAGTGTGGAGCCACTACATTTGGCCTCCTCCACCTTAGTGACTCATGTACTATATTAAAACATGATAATGGCACGCCAGGGCCAAGACAGGAAGAATTCAGAACAAGTATGACCAGAAGAAAACCATGCTGAAGGCAATACAATTTTAAAGAATCTTAGAGATCAGTTTTCAAGATATTTCGAAATAGAGAAATATTCTAAGAGAATGGATAAGATCACAGTTACTGAATTTAACAGAAACAAAAAGTGACCAAAAAGACATCAACAGCTCTCAACTCAGTTTCTTAGTTTTATAGAAACTTTATAAGAATGGTCTAATCACAAGTTCATGATATTCTCAGTGGAATGACCATTTATTGAGCACCTATTGTATACTAAGCATAGGCTTTACAAATATTATCGCTTTTGATCCTCACAATGCCCTTGAGAGGTAGGTACTATCATTACCATGATTTTAGAATTGAAGAAATTGAAGCAGATAGAGGTTAAGAAATTTGCCTAGATGGGGTAGCCAGGTGGCTCAGCAAGTAAGAGCCCCGGCTCCAGTGTTGGGATGACCTGGAGATCGAATCCCAGACTCAGACACTCAGCACCACACCCAGAAATAACTGGCTGTGTAACCTTGAGCAAGTTACTTAACCCTGATTGCTTAAAAAAAAAAAAAAGAAATTTGCCTAGCATCACATAGCTGACTAGTGTCTGAGACTGGATTTGAACTCAGGTCTTCCAACTCCAAGATCAATGGTCTATCTATTTTACCACCTGATCACCTCCGACCAGTGGAAACAATAAGAAAAGAACAGATGGGAAACAGTTCAAGGCCTGGTTCTTCTGTCACTAACTTTCTGTATCACCATGGAAAGATTATTTCCCTCTCCTAAAACTCATTTGTCTCATCTAGAATGAAATTGAGGGTGACTAGCTAATCTTTCAGATAACTTCTAAGTTCCAACCCCAATAATATCTTACATAAACCAGATTAATATGGCAAAGTGAGATTTCAGCCTCCTTAATGTGACCAGTGCATGCAAACTTTGTTGTCCTCTCTGTATTTTGCCCCTATTTTGGTTTGATGACTATGGCAATTTATTTTTCTTTAATTTTACCTATTAAAAAAAGACCAAACAATGTTCAATGCATATGAGTTCTTCTAAGTCACATTTTATTTCATTTGTATTACTTCAAAGGAGGTAAGCTTGACCATGGAAAGATCATTGAGACTTAGAGGACTTTAGGACCCAAGACTAGAATGAGGCTCTGGGAATGCCTTATTCTAAAGAAACCAAATACTTAAAATGGGGGTGGGGTGCAGGGCAACATTGTATACTGGCAAAATGTGCTCATGTGAGGAAATCCAGGAACCACAATGGGGAAGCATGGTAGTAAAAATTGGGGTTAAGATCATTAGTGGTGGAAAAGCAAGCAATACTATTACTGGCATATATAACAGATAGCATGCAAAGAAGAAAATAGTTAAGTAGTATGGGAAACCCATCTATAACACTTTCACACAACTCTGATAGAATAGTGATAGGAGATTTCAGCAATCTTGACATTTATTGGACCTCTCTCACGGCCAAAAAGAGAAAAGGTAATCTTTTTATTTGTTTGCATTGATGATATTTTCCTTCTCACAAGGCAGATGAAACAATAGCAAATGCTCATCTGGATGCAATTCTCTCTCACCCACAAGGAAGAACTGGATACTAGAGTAGAAATGATGGACACCTGGGATGACATTAACATATCCTTTTAGAATTTGTATTGGGAAGGAAAGGCAAGCCAGATACAGTTTGCTAGATTTTAGGAGAGCTGATTTAAAAGGTTCAGATAAAGGTTCTATGGTCTAAAATTCTTTAAGGAAGTCACCTGGGGCTGGGGGGGAGACGGGGGAGGGAAGAAGAAAAAATGCCCCAAAATGAAATTCTGAAGGTACAAATTCTCCAGCACAAATTCTGTTGAGGGAAAGGGGTTGTTACCTAGAGAACAATCTGGATGCATAGGATAACCTGCCTGTACAAAAGATGGAAGCCCAGGAAGGTTACAGAGGATAAATACAAAAACATGGCATGATTCTGTAAGAATAGTGTCAAAATGGTAAAGTGCAGAAGGAGCTGAGTCTGAGGATGACTGAGGACAAAAAAATGTTCTTTTATTCATGTTGGGCAAAGAAGAATTAAAGAAAGAATAAGACCTCTGTTCAGGATGGATGTAGAGATGATAGTGGATGAAGGGATTCCTGATGAACTTTTATTTTCCTTCTGTTTTCTCTGCCAAGGAGGATGATCTTAGGGCCAGAAATGACAGATTTATTTTTTTTTAATTTTTTACAAATGGCTAATAGATATCTAATACCCAAGATCAGCAAGTATGGAGATAGTAAGAGAACACTAGTGAGTTTAGTTTTTAATATTTGCTGAGTTTAGATCATTTGTAAAGAATTATATTCTAGGATCCTAAAAGAATTGGCAAATGTGATTGCCATGTCACTGTCAGTGATATTGGAAAGAGCATGGAGAACAAGAAACAAAAAAGAAGGGAAAAAAGTACTGGAGAAGGGCAAATGTTCTGGGTTTGGGTTTTTTTTTTTTAGGCATAAGGGAGTAAAGTCTAAAAAGTATAGGTTAATGAGCTTAACTTTGATTGCTGGCAAAATTCTAGAACCAATTATTAAAAGGATGGTTAGTGAAAAGCTAGGGGAAAAAAAGTGGTAGCCATAAAGAGTGAGCTTGGACTCAGCTAGAACAGGTCATGTCAGAGTAATCTCCTTTCCCTTTCTGACAGGGTTACTAAACTGGTAGATCAAGGGGAAGTTGTAGTTGTAACAATAATATTAATAGCTAAAATATGTATAGAACTTTTAGGTTTGCAAAGTGTTTTATGTATGTATGCAAACGTATGTACACATATTACATATATGTATACATGCATACACGCATAAATATAATCTCAGTTGATGATGCCTCAGCACTTCACAGCTTTCAAGTGTCTAAGTCAGGATTTGAACTCAGTTCTTCCTGACTTCGAGGTCAGCATTCTATCCATTATGTCTCTGAGCTACCTTATAATTGTTCTCTTTTTTAGCTAAGCATGTGACAAATTGTCTCATGATATTGTTATGGACAAAGTGGAGACATGGGCTTGGCAATATAGTACAGTTAGGAGGACTGAGACTCATTGAATGAATGGAACCAAAAAGTAATCATTCCACAAGTTGGAGGAAGGTCTTTAGTGGAGTGCTACAGAGGTTTGTAGTTGGCCCCGGGCTGGTTGACATTTTCTTTTTCAATGATTTGGATAAAGGCAAAGATGGAGCACAATTCAAATTTTCAGATAAACAAAGCTAAGATGGATAAGTAACAGTTGATGAAAGAACTAGGATTAGAAGATATCTTCATTGGTTAGAACATTGGGCCAATTTTAATAAGATGAAATTTAATAGGGCTAAGTAAAAAGTCTTACCTTTGAATTTAAAAAATTAAGTTTGGGGGCAGCTAGGTGGCATAGAGAATAGAGCACTGGCCCTGGAGTCAGGAGGTCCTGAGTTCAAATCTGGCCTCAGACACTTAACACAAAAACTAGCCATGTGACCTTGGGCAAGTCACTTAACCCCAACTGCCCTCCAAAATGCAAAAAAAAAAAAATAAGTTTTTAAGTAAAGGATGGGGAAAACATGGCTATAGGAAGCAGTTCTTCTTGAAAGCAATAACAACTTTGGATTCTGATGGATTGAAACATAAAAAAGTCAACAGTATAATATTATGGCCAACAAAGCCAGTGAAATTTTAGGCTGCATTCAAAGAGGCAGAAAGAAGAAAGGACATGTGAAAAACATTCAGGATTCTGTGATTCATAAATTCCTTAAGCTTTTTTACAATTCCATAGTTTAGGCTATAAATATGATAGAGATAACAGTAAATGGTATTAAAATACAGATTTATTTAATTTTAGGACAACTACATGACACAATTTTATGTAATCAGTTTGATAATGTTGGTCAGTATCACAGAATTTCATACTTGAAAGGGACCTCAGAAGCCATCAAGCCTAATTTATACTTGAAAATATAGCATATGGGGCAGCTAGGTGGCACACTGGATAGTGCACTGGCCCTGGAGTCAGGAGGACCTGAGTTCAAATCTGGCCTCAGACACAACACTTACTAGCTGTATGACCTTGGGTGAGTCACAACCACAATTGCCTTGCCAAAAAAGAAAATTTAGCAAAACTGACAAATGGGCATCTGGTCTATACTTGAAGATCTATAAAGAAACAGAATCTTCTACATCCCAAAACAGTCCATTCCACTTTTGGATAGCTTTTAAAATTTAATATAATTTCATTTTTTTGAAACTGGGTCACCTTGTCTCTCCCAGACAGAAGTGCACTGGCCATTCACAATACCAATTTCATTACTGATTGACATTGGAAATTTGAACTATACTATTTTTCTGACCTAGGTCAGTTTATCTCTCTTAGGTAACCTGGTGACACCCGCTCCTTGGGGTGGAGGGAGGCTATAACAACAAGCACCCTAGCATACCCAGGATGGCTACTGGCACAGGTTCTTTGATCTGCTTTTCTAAAAGAAAGCAACTCAAAAGGGGTCAACAATCTTACTTTAATCAAACATATATATATATCACCCTGAATTTCAGAGAAAATACAAATTGCAAACAGAAATTACAAGCAGAAATAATAGCATAAAGACCAACAGACAGGGCATCTAACCTTCTGACAAAATAATACATACATCACAGATCAACAGACAGATCCAACTATCTGACTACTACATATATACATGGTTACCAGAGAGAGAAGTACCAACAGCTGGGTTTTCAAAGCTGGGGGGGGGGAGCTCCTTAAAGGCCACCCAGAGTCTCGTCTGATCAAATTACATGAATACTCTTCCACTGAGTGAGCCCACAAAGCAAAATGCTAACCTCAGAGTATATATACACTTCTTCAGGATCAGAGGGCATTATAGCCCTCATGATCCACTGCCTAATTACAAAGAAATAAAAGGTGTGGGTCTTCCTGAAAAACAAGCCTCTCCTAATCAAGCTTCTCTTGTTGGCTCCATGTGAGATCTATTAATGGGCAGGGAAGATATTAAACTCTCATTAACATTACAGAGGCTCACTTTATTGTTACCAGACTTAGGGTGAACCCCAAATTGCCTTAGCCCAATGCACCTCAGAGCTGCTAACCTCGAGATGCACCAGCCTCAGCCTCCTAGTAGCAGGATTTATAGATGTATACAACCATGCCCAGAAGCTTTAATTATTAAGATGTTTTTTTCTACACCTCAAATTTAACTCTTTGCAGTTTCCACCCCTAGAACCAGGCTAGACAGAAATGATTTCTCTTCCATCCTGAAACCTTTTATTTCTCTCTCTCCTAAGTCTTCTCCTCCAGTTTTTCAGCTAATCCCCATGTGACATGATCTTCACTATCTTGATCACCCTCATCTGAATGATCTCCAGTTGGGCAATGTCATCCCTAAAATGTGCCACCAAGGACTGGATATAATACTCTAAAAGTATTTCTTAATCACTGAGTCTGAGCTTTCTCATCTGTCAAATAACACCTACGCTGTCTAGTTCACAGGGTTACTTTGAAGAAAACAGTTTGTAAAAATATATAAATATAGCTTGTGATTTCATGGCCCATGGTAAAAGAGAAATGGTAACTACAGACAAAAAACTAAACTGTTCCAACTAATTAACAGATGTTTATTAAGCACCTACTTGGTTGGAAATAGGGTATGCTGCCTGCTGAGGATATACATACAAAAGTGAGACATTCAAGGAGCTTATATTTTACTAGGACAAGAAGAATTGGAGCCTATACTAGTTATGAGAAGACAATTCCATTTGCCTTTAAATTCAATTTATAGATTGTTTCTATCATGTTCATAACCTAACCTATTCAGGTTGGAAGTTTAAAAAGTATAGGAGGACTTTATGAAGGTTTTATATTTTGTAAATTGGGGCAAATTCATGTCTCAAGCAACCTTTTTTTTTCCCCAAAGGAAAGTTTTACTTGGAAGAAATGTTAACTGAAGCTTTTTTTCAAGAAATGTAACATCTGTTGTCTCATTGAAGTGTCACAACCATACTGTGAAGTAGGTGTTATCATCCTAATTTTTTTACAGTTGGGACTCAAAGAGATAAAGTGATCTATTAAAGATCACAGAGCTAGTTAGTAACAGAAATGAGACTCAAAACCAAGTCTCCTATTCCCAAATCCATATCCTTTCCATTAAATCACGTTTTATTATCTTTAGATGATAAACAAGATGAAAGAATAATGAGAAAAAGAGCACTAAGGAAAAGTAACTCTGAATTATTTAAACAAGCTATTGGAAATTTTAAAAGGGAAATGGACAACAGAAATGATGGTGACACAGACCACAATAATTTCACCAGAGTTAAATCAATGTCAATCAATTGCTACATCAATGATATAAAAAGAGCCTAGGAAGTGTCTTAAATATTTGACAAACTTGGCAAATAGGGAGAGGGAGAGCTGCCAAAGGAAATATCAGATTAGAATATAAAGTCATCTGGGAAATCTTAAGAAAAAGGATGATGGAAGGTAATGAACAGTGTTTATTTTATAAAGTAGTGGAGGGGAAAAGCAGTCTAAAGAAAGCTTAGACAGATATCCAACTAAGCAAAGTCATCCCAAGGGCATTCAAGAATGAAAATGGAAAAGGGAGTACCAAGAGGAGAAAAGTGGAGATTTACAAATAATTGCAATAAGTGGTTTTCTTTATCAAATAATGTTGAACCACCACATTTAGTAAGTGGTAGATAATAAATCCTGAGGTACTTAGAGTAAGAAAGTAGAAATAACACTAAAGAAAACAAATGTAGGAAAATTAGTCATACTGAATGGAGGAGATCTGTGCTTGAGATGATACAGTTTTAGGAGTATTGAGGGACTGATTTATAAGATCTAAAAAACGAGAAGATACCAAATGCATAGGGAAAAAAACAATAACAAAAACTTTGAATCTTACTGATTTCACAAAAAGGTGACCAAGATAAAGATCAACAACTATTAACCTATATGCCAATTTTCCTATCTATATAAAATCTTTATGAGAATCATCTAAATAAAAATTAAGTGGGGCAGCTGGGTGGCACAGTGAATAGAGCACTGGCCCTAGCATCAAGAGGACCTGATTTCAAATCTGGCCTGAGACACTTGACACTTAACTAGCTGTGTGACCTTGGGCAAGTCACTTAACCCCAACTGCCTTGACTTCCTCCAAAAAAAAAAATTAAGGTCATCTTCAATTTGGGTATTAGTAGGGAAAAAGCAAGGAGCAGCTAAGTGGTACAATGGACAGAACACTGGGTCCAGAATCAATATCTGAGTTCAAATTTGATGTCAGACACTTACTAGCTGTGTGACCCTGGGCAAGTCACTTAATCCTCATTTGCCTCAGTTCCTCATATGTAAAATAGGGGCACATTGGAGAAGAAAATGGCAAACTACTCCAGTATCTTTGCCAAGAAAATCCCATGGTCAAAGTCCATGGGGTCACATAGAGTTGGACACAACTGAATAACAAGGGAAAAAGCAAACTTCTGTAAACAATATTCAACAATGGACCATATCCATACCATCTCACAACTGACTGAAAGATTTAGAGAATATAAGGTTTTCTTGTGTTTATCATTTGTTTACTATGAAAAAATTTTTTGATTGCTTTACACTCTTTAACAACAGTGTCTCCCATTCATATGTCAAGATACCAAGTCACTCAGGATACCTTGGAAGATGTAACATAGAAATAAACCTATTCAATAAGTTTCTGATCATAAACATCAAGGGAGGAATAAAACAGAGAGATGTATATGCAATAAAAAATATTCACCACTTTGACAAAGGAAAGCATGCATAAAGTTCAGTTTGAGGAGGTGTTGATGGGTGGTAGGGTACTCCAATAGCTCCTGTTTGCAAAAGACATTGTATCAATCCCAAAGACAGTGGAGAGATCAATAATCATTCAAAGGAGGTTGGCCCATATGTCCACAAAGGAAAGACCAAATGGATGAGGAATTAATTTCTATGTCCAGAATTTAACATTCATCTTAATGAATGCCCTATAAAGCAGGGATTCTTAATCTTTTTTTGTGTCATATATTCCTCTGGCTGTCTGGTGAAGTCTATGGACCTCTTCTCGGAATAACATTTTTTAATTTAATTTTTAATTTAACTCATGAAATAAAATACATAGGATTAGAATGGAAACAAATTATATTAAAATATAATTACCAAAGAAAATTTAATTTTACAGACCCCAGATTAAGAATTCCTCTCCAATAGGATATGTGTCTGGGACAGACACAATGACCTAGGCCCAGAGCTGAACAGGAGAAGGACAGGTTGAATTGCTTTCAGGAAATTACAGGGCACTTTTATTGACCCAAAACAATATACCCAACAACAACCCAAAACCTATAACAACAAAGGCCCACCATTTCAATGTTGTTAAAACCATTTTACTGGTGTTGCTGTATGGCACGCCCTCATAAGAACTAAAGATGAGTATTATACACAATGGAAAGATTCATGGTGGGTATGAGCAGACTGCACCTTATAACCAATGAGGAGCTCTCCTGAAGAATGGAAGTTAAAAATATCATCAAAGGGGGCGGCCAGGTAGCACAGCAAGTAAGAGCACCGGCTCCAGTGTTGAGAAGACCTGGAGATCGAATCCCGGGCTCAGACACTTAGCACCCACCCAGAAAAACCTGGTCGTGTAACCTTGAGCAAGTTACTTAACCCCAATTGCTTAGGGGCGGCCAGGTGGCTCAGCAGGTGAGAGCACCGGCTCCAGTGTCGGGATGACCTGGATCGAATCTGGGCTCAGATACTCAGCACCACACCCAGAAATAATAACTGGACGTGTAACCTTGAGCAAGTTACTTAACCCCAATTGCTAAAAAAAAAAAGAAGAGAGAAAAAAAATATCATCAAAGAATGGTACAAAAGATGGGATACAGTGGTCATATGGTGAGAACATATATATACTATATGGATGGCCCATGTGTTCCACTTGTACCCTTGGATGTCAAGAGAGAACAATCTTTTAGATTTAGACCTCCTTTGGAGAACTTTTGGGACAACATGGACTAGAGTCATGATCTCTGCTTTATTGAAAGAACATTATGAATCAACGGGGCAGCTAGTTGGCTCAATGAATTCCAAGCTCTGGGCTTAGAATCAGGAAGATTTGAACCCACAATCTTTGTGGGTTCAAATCTAACCTTAGACATTTATCAACTGTGTGACCTTGGGCAAGTCACTTAATCATGTTTGTCTCCATTTCTCATTTGTAAAATGAACTGGAGAAGGAAATGGCAAACCACTCCAGTGTTTTTGCCAAGAAAACCCCCACTGAGTGTCACAAAGAATTGGACATGACTGAATAACAGCAACAAAATGTGAACTGATGAGATCACAGATGCACTTGAGTAAGTCGGTAGTTATTATTCCTGTTACATGATAGTTTTGTTTTTTTAAAGAAGGGGAAGAGATAGAAGGAATGTGAAATGGAAATGGAGAAAGAGGAGAAACAAAGCATAGAAAGAGGGTGTGAAAGAAGAAAACAGATTATTTTCCTTCATTTACCTGTCATCTTTCACTTTCCCTGAGTAGATAAGTGTTATTTTCCAGATCTTTTTGTAGGTGCCAAGCATGGCAATGCCAGTACTTCCATGTCAAATTGAATGTATATTAGAAGGAGCAAACTATATATAATGGATTTGCAATTTCATTTATATTCCCCATTTCTGGTCTTTTGTGTGTATGTTTATTAATTATTTTCTAGTTCACAAAAAACAGATTACTGAAAGGGGCATTTCTTTAGGAGTTATTATTGTACAGACTTCTGATTCACCACTCATAGGACTACTTACAAAAGTAGAAGGACTGGGGTCACAGTTAAGACCATGTGCACCAAGTCAGTATGAGGCAAAGCGGAGATTCCAACTCAGGTCTGATTATGCTAAGTTCAGCATTTTCCATTACAACCTGCTGACTCTCAATATCTAATCCAATCTCTTTTTTAAAAATAGGATTTTTAAAAATTTTTTAATAGGATTTTATTTTTTCCAGTTACATGTAAAGACAATTTTTAACATTTTTTAAATAAAGTTTTGAGTTCCAAATTTTTTCTCTCCTTTCCTTTCCTCCTTCCTAAGATGGTAAGCAATTTGACATAGGTTATATATATGCAATCATGTAAAATATATTTCCATATTAGTCATGTTGTAAGAGGCCATATTTTTAATATAGTATTTTTCATATGGCATTCCTGTCACTTATTTAATGTAAAATATAAATTTAATGTAAAAATTCTCCTTATTGACCCAGAGGGATCTTGTTATTATAATATTCTTCTTTGCATCCAAGATAAGGAGATCAGGAATTCTGGTCTTCCTGGGACATTCCCACCTATGGTCAGTACCCACCTTCAGAAATTGTCTCAGACAAATTTGTGTTTATACCAAGAGTGAAGTACAGGAAGTTCCCTTGTGAATTGCATAATGCTATGGGAGTTCACGAAGTTATTGTTAGTTCTTAATAGTTTGCATGTATAGGCTCATAGTTTGAAGCCCATGAGCTCCTACCCCCAGAAAAGGTAGCCAATGAAGCCCAGCTGCAGGTTTTCCAGAAATTTTACTAATCCCCACTGTTTCCTTCCAGTTCTGATAGCTCAGCCTGTGGAAGAGAGAAAGGTACCAGCTACTCATGTTTTCTTCCTCTTGTATGTCTGCTCCTGCCCCCTGGGCCTGGTTAACTGCCTGGAAATGGTATCACTTTAACCTACACTCCTTCTGTTTTCCCATGGTTTTGTCTTCAGTGTTTCCCAAGCACTAAAGATTGTTCCCATCAATAAAACAAACACATTGATGCTGCAGATTACTTAAATTAACATAAATAATTAACAAAATCAATTAACCACATTATATATAGCAATAATTTCTTAATAAGGGTCAAAAAACTGACTATATTTTAGACACTCCAAAAAGAATCTCATTCCTCTATAATTTTCCAACATCTTGTCTTTCTCCAGCAGCTCAACTAGTCATAAGACTTTAGAGTTGGAAGAGGCCTTCTAGATCATCTGATCCATCCTTGACCCCTCCCCTCATTTTACAGTTGAGGAAACTGAGGCCCAAGGAGATGAAATGTCACTAGACTCAATATATGATAGGTGGAAGACTTAATAACTGCAGCTTTCAAAGTCACGATAGGCCTCCCTGCAAAAAAACTTTTCCAATTCCAATCCATTATTAAGTGTCTACTATAAACCACTGCAAACAAACCAATAAAATTAAAGGGGGAGGAGCAAGTAACTCGAGTGTCCTTCACATCCCTGAAATGGCAAAGAAATCTCCCAGTCTCAGGAAATTGCTCTCCAAATGAAAATCTTCCCACTCTTCCTCTCTGTCTCCCCTCCTGCCCATATGGCTGCCTCTTCTCTGGACCCCCTTCCTTCCTCCCCTCCCTGAGGAAATCTTTCCCAGGCAAACAGTGGTTATCAAGAGCAAGAATCACAGTGTAAACTGTCCTCTGCTACATTAATATCCTACCAAGCAGGTCATTAACTAGAACCACAATCAATTTCTCCTGGATAATTGCTATTGCACAGGGAACTTAATGGTATTGCATGGTCATTTTTCACTATTAAAAAAAAGGGGGGAAAGGAAAATGCAAGAATGGAAAAAAACAAAAGAAACCTCCAGCTTCTTGCTGCTGTTCAGAAATGTAGCAGTAGCCTGAGCTCCCGGTGGTAATCACAGAGCGCCTGTGATGGGAACTAATGACAGTCTAGTTGGGTGATTACCAAACAGAATGGAAGGTAACGTTTATTAAGCAAATGAAATATGATAGTTGTTTTATTTCAACAGCAAGCTGAGAGGGGAAGAGATATAATGCAGGGGTATGAGCCACCATGGAATAGAGTTGACCAGAGAGGGTTATTGGGAGCTAGACAGCAGGAGTCAATCAGAGGGGGCCCCAGGAAGGTCATTTAGCTTGGGCCTCAAGCACATAGAAAGTGATTGGGGGTTATAAATATACGGCGCTTTGTGGGTTATAGCTGTGCCCCTAGCCATGGGCCCCCTGCCTCAGGTTGGTCCATACTCTAAAGCTTGTGAAGATAGAAATACCAACTAAACCATGGCTGCCAAGTTAGCCAAATGGGAATGGGCTAGTAGAAGAACAAAATGAGACCAGAGGGTATTAAAAGAGTGAAAGACTAGAAAAATAACCAGTGTCTGGGTCGCCTCCTCCTTTCCAGTGTCCTTATACTTTATTCCCCTCCACATTCAGTGGCAATGTTTTTGCTGTTCCGAGCACACAATGTTTCTGCTCCTAACTTTTCCACTGTCTGTGCGCCATGCTTAGAATGCACTCCTTCCTTATCTCTATCTCCTAGCTTCTTTCAAGTCTTAGCTCAAATGCCCTTCTGCAAGAGGCCCCCAAAGCCCGCCTCCAAACACATACAACTGTTAGTGCCTTTCTGAGATTATCCACCATTTACACTGTATAGCTCTTGTATGTACATAGTTGCTTCCATGTTCTCTCCCCGCATCAGAATGTGAGCTCTTTTGTTTTTTGGTTTTGGGTTTTTTTTTGGAGAAGGGAGGGTAGGACAATTGGGGTTAAAGTAACTTGCCCAAGATCACATGGCTAGTAAGTGTTAAGTGTCTGAGGCTGGATTTGAACTCAGGGCCAGTGCTCTATTCACTGTGCCACCTAGCCACCCCTGAATGTGAGCTCTTTGAGGACTGTATTCTTGCCTTTTTCTGTATTCCCGGTGTTTCATATAGTGCCTGGTACATTGTAGGTACATAATAAATATTATTGTTGATGATGATTTACCCAAGACTCTCTTCCCCTGCTCCTTATTCTCATGAACAGATAATAATGAATCTTTTGGGATCCCAGCACCTAGCTGACAAAGCAGAAGGGAGGTTGGAAATGGAGGTACCTGCTCATGTCAGAGAAACAAATAGAATAGTTGTGGCACCAGGAACGGGCCTTTGTTCCTAGATTTTCAAATGGCTGGTCTTTGACTCTTGGCAGGCCATGAGTGGAAAAAGCTGACGGGGAACACTTGAAAATCATGATGGGAGTTGGTGAGCTTGAGCCCCTGAATTGTCTCGGTGAACTCTTGGGTTTGAAGTTTGCTTATAGATAGGTTAAAGGCTGCCTAGATATGAGATGAGCTGTGAGTGTGCAATTCAAATGAGGTTATTTTTATTATATATGATTATTATTTATTTGCTTATTCATTCACCCATTTACTTACTTATTCATTCCTCCATTTTGCTTCTATGGTCATCTATAAAGATCTATATACCATTTTAGTCAAATCCATTTTGCCATGCTCATGTGATTAGAATCTGTTTTTACTTGTGTCTTGTCATTGGATTTCATTGACTGGAGGAGAGAGTGAGGTTGATGACTTTGCCCAGTTCTGCCTCACTTAAATCCAATAAACAGACCAGTCAAGACTTCACCCTCATGATGTCATTGATCCTCTTCAAGAATGAAGGACAAACAACAACAGACATCTGTTGAAATGCAGCAGGGAGGGGGAAGGGCAGTTTCCTGGTAAGTGTGGGAGGGTTGACCCAAGAGTTCAATTGGAAAAATATACAGAGATTACACACCTAAACTAATGAGATGAGCAGCTGCCATTCACATCCAGGGGTGAACCAAAGGACTGAGATGGCTCTAAGAACCATAGAGAAAGCTTCCCAGGTCTTCATCCTTCTCTACCCCACAACCCTCTGGTGTTGGGTGGAGCACATAACAGCCCAGATCAGGGTGGGTTTAATGACTTGAAACCTTGATCATGAAACAAAATTAGGTAACTGTCCAGCAACACCTCTGGTGATTAAACAAGTAAAGAACTATCCCCTTTCGATTAAATGATGAAAGTATTTGAATAGCCTTGGCTTTTTTGATAGCAACTGGGATACTATATTGCAGGATTTTTCCTCTTATTAATAAATAGCAAAAGGCTAGAGTTCCACTTGATAAATTTAAGAAAACAAAATTATTTTAAAATACCTTTGGTGCCCAACCCCAACACCACTATTTAATAGGTCTTTGCAGTCTACTAGCAGTAATAACTTACACTTCAGAAGCGGCTTAAAAGATATCATTGTGCTAGGAGAAATGATGAGCTCATTAATTTTAGAAAAACATGGATAGACTTGCATGAAATAATGAAAAACAAAATGAGCAGAACCAAGAGGACATTGAATACAATGACAGCAATATTGTTTTGAGAACAACTGAGCAACTAAGTTGCTTTGAGTATTATAAATACCCAAATTAACTACAAAGGACATATGAAGGAAGATGCTATCTGAATCCAGAAAAAGAACTGATAAATAGAAGTATGTATAGAATTTATACACACACACACACACACACACACACACATCTGTGTCTAACTGTAGCTATCTCTAGGTGCAGGGGGAGGGAAGAAAAAAAGAAATTTACGTGATAAATTTGGTATATATTTAAAAGGAATAGCAAGTTGTACATAACAGATTTGCAGTTTCATGTGCAATCATCTTTTTATTATTCTACTAGATTATGGAAATATTTGCTTTATTTCATAAATTAAAAGTAAAATAAATAAAGCTTTAAAAAGAAATTTTAAAAGATATCATTGAGAATGTAAATGATAGGAAAATGATTGGGTTGGCCATGCTGTCAAAGGGAAGCACCACTGGTATAGTGGAAAGTTCAGCAGACTTGGAATCTGAAGACTTGTAACCGAATCCCTACTCAGCTACTTACTGACTGTATATAACCTTAGATGAGTCACTTTATCTCTTCTGACTTCAGTTTCCTCAACTGTAAAATGAGGGAGAGGTACTAGATGATCCTTTAATTCTCTCTAAAGAGCCCACATGGTCATCTTCAGGTATATGGTGGTAGTCTCCCCTTTCCCTAAGACATTACAGGAACCAAAGGGAGACTGAATTTATTTTGTATGAATCCTCTGTGGAGGATTTAACAAAAGGAAAGACATTGATAAAAGTCATTCAGGGGGAGAATGGATGGAGGATAAATGATATTCACACATGTGAAGAAGGGACTTCTTAAACAAATGAGATAACAGATCTGTTTGAGTAACCAAGTACTTTTGTTTTGTTTTTTCACATATACTGCGAGGTGGCATGGTATGGTGATTAGAGTGGTAGACTTGGAGACAGGAAGATCTATCTTGGTTCAAACCCTAATACTTATTAGTTATATGACCTTGGGCAAACTACTTAAACTTTCTGAGCCTCGGTTTCCTCTTCTATAAAATGAGGTAACTCTCCAGATTGCCTCTAAGTACAGTACCTGGCAAACAATAGATGGTTAATAAATGCTTGAATTAACATTAAGGTCCCTTCTAAATCTTTATATATAATATATGCATGTGTATATGTATGTATATACACACATACATATGCATATACCCACATATGCATATAGATACAGATATAGATGTAGATATACATATACATGTATTATGGCTAAGGATACCAAAAACTACAAGTAGCAGGGGCGGCCAGGTAGCACAGTGAGTAAGAGAACCGGCTCCAGTGTCAGGATGACCTGGGGATCAAATCCAGGCTCAGATACTAAGCACCACACCCAGAAATAACTGGCCGTGTAACCTTGAGCAAGTTACTTAACCCTGATTGCTTTAAAAAAAAAAAAACTACAAGTAGCCTAGATTTCCTTGGACCTCTGAGATTCTCTGTACAGGTCTAACTGAGAGCAAAGTCCAGTCCAGATAAAGTAGAAAGGAGCTAATGTACCAATTATTGTGCTTACGTAGGTAAGGCATGCTCCAGAGTCAGAGAGTGATTGAGGCAACAGGAGCAATGTTGGTGAGCTCTGACTAAAGCAGCTGGTGTTTCCTCATGTGCCCTCTTTTAGATTTCTTGATAGATATAAAGTAGGACAACTAGGCATCACGGTGGATAGAGTACCCAGCCTGGAGTCAGGAAGACTCGTCTTCATGAGCTCAAATCTGGCCTGAGACACTTACTAGCTAGGTGTCCCTGGGCAAGTCCTTGTCTGTAAAATGAGCTGGAGAAGGAAATGGTAAACCACTTCAGAATGTATTCCCACTTAAAGGGGAAGATTGAGATGTCTTTTCCTGATTAAAGTAGGGGACAAGGGTCAAGATTTTGGGGAGATTATTGTGAAGAATCAGTGTTGGAATTCTGTGAAACAGAATGTGTAGGAAGAGAGAGAGGTTGTTATCTTGGAATCACATCTGTCACTCAGTGAAGTTGGTCTCCTGGAACTCCATCTGTCGCTTTCTTTACCCTTACTCTGCCTTCCATCTGCAATTCCTCCCCCAATAAGTTCCAGCATTTATCTTCTGATTCCTTTTCTCCTATCACCAAATCTGAAAAACTCATTAGTCCCTGAGTTATCAGAGACTGTGTTGCACAAAACAGGGAAACTTGAAATGGACTGCTACACAGATGTGTGCCAGAGTCTTGAAAAAAGGTATTTTTTATATTCATTTAGGTTTTTTCCCTACATAGATTATTAGGTTGATCTTTTTGGAGTATTCATAGATCTCATCAAAAAAGTCTCTGAAATGTTCTGGGGCTCAGTGAAATCATAACAGTATCATCTGCAAAGAGGAAAATCTGGAGGGAATCACTTTACCATTTTTGGACCTTGTAAAAGACATTCTCCATGATGGTGGCAGACACCTTTGGCAAGCATCCATCTTCCTGTTTTATGGCTTTTTTGATATTATCTATGGTTGCACTTGTCAACAAATCTTATTTGATATTAACATACGAATGACTGATTTCTTGTTGGAAAGGGAGCTAAGTCTGCATTTTACTCTGCTGAGTCAAATGCTATTTGTAACCAACAAACAACAAAATCAGGAGGATTTTTAGTCAATTGTATGATTGTAAAGATGTGAGCTGTTATAGAGTATAGTTTGAAGAAACAATCTATTCCCTTCTCATATCATCAAGGATAACTGTCACACATGGAGATCATTCTTATAAATATTCTATAATAACAAGAAAACAGGCATATATGCTGTTGCCATATTTTCCCTTAACTACTTTTTTAGAGTTTGACTTACTGTCTCCCCCACTGTACCATCACAAAGGGTTCCCTAATCATAATTGACCTTCCTTGAGTCACCTTCCCCTCCATCTCCAATCTGACTGCTTCATGAATTGTAGATAATTTGAAAAGCCTACAATGTTGGGATTTGGGGCAGGGGTGTGGGGCAAGAGATGAGACCCAGCTCTTGCTTTTCTAAAGCAAAGATATATTCTGTGATTTTTTTTCCACATTATTTTGGCCTCTGACCCTCTCTTAGATAATCCATTAAAATAATCCCTTGGGATATTCATATTTCCCAGATGGTTTTCTTCCATGCATACTTTTATCAACATTTCCTACTTCTGTGTATGACACATTGAAGAGTAAGGTCCACATGTGATGGTTGCTCTGTGGCTCATCAGAGTAGACAATTATAGAAATATTAACAGATTTGTTCAACTTCCCTTTGGTTGTCCTTTCACCAGTCTCATTAGTGAATACTTTTTTAGATTATTTGACTTAGTTGGGTCTCATGCCAATTTTTCTATAGATTTGCTTTCATTTCTGCTTTTCATTTTTTTGTTGACTTGATACTGTCCCTAATCTTTCTACATTCCCTTTTCTAGTCATTTTACAAATGAATTTGTATTCCTGACCATCATCTCTCTCCCTGCTTGAGGAGACCAATTGCTGCCAGAAGTGATTTCTTGGCTCTTTTCATCTACATATTGTGATAATTCTTTTGCATTTGTTCAACTTCTGTAGGAAACTATGCTAATAAAGATCAGTATTTTTACCCTTTTCCATTTTCCAGAGGTCAGCATTGATAGGTCATTTGTATAGATCAAGATGGAGCTGTTGAAATTGTTCCCACTCTCTTTTCTGCCTAAGATGTCTTTTGATGTTGACTTTGACCTTTGCTCTAACTAATGGTCATCTGACTGCACACAATTGGCTAATTCTGGTTTGATTCCCACATCAGCATCTATTTGTTTCCTATTTTTTAATATATAGTCAATGTCATTTTTCATAATATTGTCTGGTGGTTACCCCAACCAGTGCCCCCCTGACACTCTTCTAGAAGAAAGCATTCATGATAGATAGGTACAAGGTATCTGAATAGTCTATAAATAAGTCTTGAGTCTCTTTCATTCCTCTAATATAAGCAATATTTTCCAACATACTTGTCATACCTACAGGTATGCCTATATTTGCATTGAAATTATCAAAGTATGGGGCGGCCAGGTAGCATAGTGATTAAGAGCACTGGCTCCATTGTCTGGATGACCTGGGGATCCTGGGGATCGAATCCAGGCTCAGACACTTAGCACCATATCCAGAAATAACTGGCTGTGTAACCTTGAGCAAGTTACTTAACCCCAATTGCTTAAAAAAAATAAGAAATTATCAAAGTATACAATGATTTGGTTTGCCAAAACTTGTCAGATTCTTTGTAGAATTTCACTTTCTCTTCATCTTCTGCAACAGATATTGGTGCAAAAGTTACAATTATCATTATGATGCTATTTTTGCTTATATTTGTAGTAATCACTACCATGATACATGATGACCAAGTGTCCAATTAACTGACATTTACTTATTGCTTTTGGGTTCGTGATAATACTAATGCTACAAACTCTTTTCTTTGCCTATCCAAGGAGAAACTGAAACATTCTTCCATTGTAATGCCAAGCAAAGGCAACTTCCCAAGGTTCAAAACACCAGCATAGGTGCTCTCTATTTTATTTAGTGACAAATTAAGAACAGAGAGAATCAACATATAGCATAATTCAAAATACAGCATTTACCAAGTGTGATTTAATCAAGTACTACCCCACCCCTGGACATTACATTCATTTAATCAATCACAAAGTCCCTCTTCTAAATACTACTCCACCCCTAGGATGTACATTCATTTAGTCCATCACAAAGCCCCTCTTCTCAAATGGAGATTAGTTTCTAATCATAAGTAAAGTACATTCATTTGTTTAATCACAGAGCACAAAAAAAATCAAAAGTTCCCCACCCTTGGATTACAACTGAATCTACCCCAGAGTTACAACAAGCTTAAGCACATCATTTAATACCCAAATGGAGGTCTTTTCTTCATCTTGACCTGAGGCAAGTTCTCAGCAATCTTTGTTCCTGGGGAGACAAAGCTTAGCAAAGCCACAAGATACATTGCCAGTGCCTTCATTAATTCATTATCTGTCTGCAGAACAATCCTAGGACCCCTGAAAACATTAGCAAAACGCTCTTCCAGGATTTCTGTAAACATACAACAAGAAAATGCTTCCTCAGGGCTTCTGAACCAACAGCAAGGTTCCAAATACTCTGCGACAACAGCACTGTCCTTCACCAGTGGACAGAATTCACTCTCTGTCTGCAGAACAGTCTCTGGAGCTCTGAAACAACAGCAAGGTTCTAAGACCTCTGCAACAACAGGGCTCTCTTTCACCAGTGGACAAATCTGGCAAAACAACATCAAAACAGACAGACAAAGTACCAGCATAACATCCATGTCTCCTCAGTCCTTGGTAGCTCTGGGTGGCAGTTCTGAAAAGTCCTGGGCAATTCAAAGTGGCCCTCAGCAATCCTCTCAGTCTCTCTCTGCCTCCAAGATGCTGCTTCCAAAAAGTTCTTCTGCCTCTTCTTTTCTTGTGTCTCTCTAAATTTATGTCACCAGCTCCTCCCAGTTCAGCCCTCTCTTTTCATGTCAACAAGTCCATCCCACAAGTGGGATTCACAAGCTCTGGGTTTTAACACAATCAAACCAAAAACCAAGCCAATACAGGGGGATCTTTGAATTCCATTACTATTATATCCACGTAGTCACAACTTCATTTTGCCTTCTGGCCTCCTTTATTTTGAGAATATTAATATCAATGTGCTTCAGCTCTTCCAATAGTAAGCCAATTGGTTGGTTATTGGACAAAAGTCTCATCTTTAAGGTACTTGGGGTTTAGTTTATGATTATAGATGGTTTAACAACTATGATTGTTATCTCTGCCTTTTTCCTCTCCTTTTTCAACCAATCTATCACTGTGGAAAGGAAAAGGACTAACCATGTGGGATGAAGAGCCATTTAAAATAATTTTTCCCCTCAGTTTCATGGTTTGCCATGGCAAAGAATTAATCCCCCTGTGGCTGAATTCCTGACAGTCTCTTGTTCTTGAACAGGTTCAGTTTGTTCTAGGTGTGGTATTCAGATCACTTCTAACATGATAGAATCTTCCAGAGAGCATCAGGTGTACTATACTGGCATAATCTCTGGGAAGCCAGTAGTTATCATCACACTATGATGAAGCATTTGAGGAAGACTCCAATGGTGGAATTTCAGGCATCCATAGCAAGCCAATGGGGAAGATTTGTTTGAACAGATGAGGTCTAAATTGCCTGTATATAGGCTGTTGCCAGATCTGCCCATGAGTGAGACCAATCCTGCTCATAATGATGGAAAGCAAATCAATTTTATCTGATTTCATGGCTGTCACTGAATATATCACAATTTTCCATCAAATGGACACTAGTGATTCTTTTTTTTTTTCAGACCAGAAACTGAGAAAGGAAGAAGGAATGATAGAGCCAAAAAGGACCTTCAAGATTATCTGGTCCTAGATTTTTCTATTTCATACGGAAAAAAATCTGATTCATAGAGGGGAGATAACTTGCCCAAGGCCATACGTAATGAGCCCTCAACAGAAGCAGCCTAGGGGTATTTTTCATACCAGAGAAGAGAGTTCCTGAACCTACAGATAAGGGATTTCTCAAAGAATTACTCTGGGGACACAATCATGGAAGGAGAAGGGAGAGTGGGTGGGGTGAGAGGGGGAGGTAAGCATCCCATCAGATACTACCAGGCCTGAATCTTACAGCAGACCCAGACCAATTAACCTCCTTAATATAACTCTGGATTCTCATGTGGGAATCTATTAGTAGTCAATTAGGAAGAGCGGTGGCTAAATATAATTACTGTCAGACAGTAAGCTGTGCCTTAAGAAAGTAAGAGTTGGGTCCCATCTGTCCCCCACCCCCTGCAACATCCTAGATTTTGTCAAATCAATCCCAATTCATGAAGCAGCCAGATTAGAGGAGATGATCACTCAGGAAAGGTCAGTAATGATAAGGGGATCTTTAGTGATGGCACAATGAGGGAAACAGTCGGTCGAACAGTAACATCCAGGCATTGCAACTTAGTCGTTTTATCGCTTGATCATATTGTCTTGCTCAACAATTATTTCATATATGTACATCTTGTTCCTGCCTGTAAAGAAGCATTTAGTAAGCACCTACCGTGTACAGAGCACTGTGCTAAATGTTGGAGATGCAAAGAGACAAAAACCTTCCCTGCCCACAAAGAGCTTATATTATAATAGGGGAGACAACATGTCAATGACTGGATATCTAGAAGATATATACGGAGCAGATAGGAAATAATCTGAAAGGGGGAGGGGCTAGCATCTGAAAGAAAGAGGAAAGCTTTCCTATGCAGGTGCAGTTTGAGCTGAGTCTTGAAGGAAGCCACGAGGCAGAGATGAAAGGAAAGAACATTCCAGGCACAAAGGAATGGCCAGTTCAAAGGTACAAAGATGGCGCAATGCCAGGAGTTCATGCTTACTCTTGGAGGTAATGGAGAGCCACTGGAACTTAATGAGCAGGGGAGGGACCTGGTAAGATCTATGCTTTAGGAAGATCACCTTGGTAATTAAGTGGAGGATAAATTGGAGCGGGAAGAGTACTTGATTCAGGGACACCAATGAGAAGAAGACAAGAGTCCAGCTAAGTGGTGATGACGGCATCTACTAATACCATTATTGATATATAATATCAATTATATAAAGACCAGCTAGGGGCACAGTGGATAGAGCACTGGGCCTGGAGTCAGCAGGACCTGAGTTCAAATCCAGCTTCAGACACTTACTAGCTGGGTGACCCTGGGCAAGTCACTTAATCTTGTCTGCTTTGGTACCTCATCTGTAAAATGAACTGGAAAAGGACATGGCAAACCACTCTAGTATCTTTACCAAGGAAACCCCAAATGGGGTCCTAAGGAGTCAGACATGACTGAACAACAGTAACAACAAAGCATTTATATAGCCCTTACTACGTGCCAGGCATTGTCCTAAACACTTTACAATTCTAATTTCATTTGATCCTCACAACAACCCTGCTATTATCATCCCCATTTTGCAGATGAGGAAACCAAGGCCAACAGAGGTTAAATGACTTGCCCAGAGTTACCCAACTAATAAGTGTCTGAGGCTGGATTTGAACTCAGGAAGATGAATCTTTCTGACTCTAGGCCTGGCACTCTATCCACTGTGCCACCTCGCAGCCCCTCACTGAGCTCTCTACCCAACATGAATTCTCTGCTATTAGATAGGCATCAGTGCTATTCTCACTGTTCCACCCTAAAATTCCTGTGCTATACTGTGCTCATCTCCAACCCTAGATTACCACCACCTTTTAAAGAACTATAGCATCATAGAATGCCAGGTATTGGAGACTCATCAAGGGAATTAGAGCTGCAATATGCCTAAGAGATTATTTGGTCCAATTTACAGATGTGAGAACTAAGGTCTAGAGAGGTTACATCACTTTCCCAAGGTCACAAAGACCTTGTAAAGAACACAAGTGGGATTCAAACCTAGGTCCAAGATCTCCAAATCCAATGCTTTTTCTACTAAACATTTTTTTTCTCCTCTCAGGGCCCTAGACATATTAAAGTCCAAGCCCTCCTTTGATAAATTCAGCCTCAATTTCCTGAAAGGACATACAGACCCAAATTTAGATTAAAAAGGTGAAAGTGTGAAGCCCAACCTTCTCTTTCTCTACCCTCCCATTTTCCCCTACATTCATTTTCTGGTATCAAAACTTCTCTCAGGAAAGGATCTGAAATTTATTCAGACTAAGGTAGAAACAGCTGAGAGCAACTTAAAAGTTTAACATCCTCTACTTACCCCTAGACACTTTTATTTTATTTTAAGGCAAATAGAAGCTAAAGGAATGAATCACAATGGATAAGATTTTGAGTGCACAGCCTACAGGACTTGAGGATATTGGAGGGAATGGGAACTATCTGAATGCTTGACATTATGAATCACCTGTCTGTGTCCACTGCTCCAGACTGAGGTTAAATCTAAAGACTATTGGGGTTTTGGTATTTTTTTTTCTTCTTTGGGAGATTCCTTGCCTGGGCTTCCAATTGTCCTTGAAAAATATATCCCTGGGGGCGGCTAAGTGGTGTAATGAATAAAACACCAGCCCTGGAGTCAGGAGGACTTGAGTTCAAATGTGAACTCAGACACTTGACAAAATTACTAGTCGTGTGACTTTGGGCAAGTCACTTAACCCCAATTGCCCTCCAAAAAGCAAAAAAAAAAAAATATATATATATCCCTACTTCAATACTTCTTTATTTTCCTTTTTCTCTGGCCCCTTCACATACTTTTATAGTACATAGTTAAAAACAATAAGGCCAGATCCTCCCAACACTGGTGTTTCAAGACAACCAGTGTGGGCATAGATTAAAACCTAGCAAGGAATTCCATCGGTGTTGTTTCAGGTTCAGGAGGGCCTTAATTCTAACCATAGCAAGTGCTAAGGCCTCCAGAAACACACATTAACATCAAACATTGCTTAAGCAGACTGAAAACAGCCTACATTTGTCTTTGTTATACTGAGAGGAAAATGTGGGGACTCCAGCAAAAAGATCCCTACCAGTACAAAAACATCAGCATTTGCAAGTGTTTCCTCCAAATTATAAAGCAAGTCTGCTGTACATTTTGTTTTAAAGTCATCCTTACTTGGGGGAGGAAACTTTGGAGTACTTGGTGAAGTGGTCACTGACAGATGGCCTTTCCTCAGACCTGACAGTCCCTCATGGAAACCATATTTCCATGAGGGATCAGTCCATCCCTATAAAGAGAAAGAATGAAACAATCTCCATTCATAAAGAGTTTATGCTTGTGAATGGAGGAGACAACAAGTACATACAAAATATATACAGAATAAATGTAAAGTTAATAAATGCAAATATATGCAAAGTAGTTAAATACCTTTCTGGTTTTAAGTGTCATCTGGGGAATTTCCCTGTTTGGGTGTGGAGGCAAGCCTCAGGAATGATTTCCATGCCCACCAACATAACACCTAGATGATGGAGCAAAGTGAGTTTAGGGCTGAGATCCAGGACACCTAGGTTCAGAAGCAGTGGGATTAGAACACTGGATATGGAAACAGAAAGTCTGGTTTAAAATCCCATCTCTGCCATTATTTATATGACTGGCAAGTCACCTGGTCACTTTGGTTTCTCCATTTCCTCAATCAAATGAGAAGATTGGATTTGATAATCTCTAATCATTTCTTTTTTTTTTTTTTTTGGCCTTTTGGAGAGTAATTGGGATTAAGTAACTTGCCCAAGGTTACTCGGCTAGTTTTGTGTGTGGGTGTGGGTGTTAAGTGTCTGAGGCTGGAATTGAACTGGGGTCCTCCTGCCTCTGGGGCCAGTTTACTCACTGTGCCACCTAGCCACCCCTCTAATCAGTTCTAAAGCTATTAGTAACTTCACTGTTACTAACTAGCTGAATTGTCCTGAAGTCACTTTCCCTATTTGAGCTTGGGTTTCCTTACCTGTAAAATATGGGAATTTGGGTTAAAGCATGTCTTTTCTTTCTCTACTATTCCACTCTCTAGATGATCAACCTGGAGCCAGGACAGATTAAATGACTTACCCAAGGTCATACAGAAGGATGATGGCCAGGGTCTAGAGCCTGGAAATGCAGGTCAGCAACTCAGGCCTCTCTCTGATGGGGCCTTTCACAGTTAGTAAATTGAGTTCAGGCAGGCTGACAGGGAGGTGTGACTCTACCTGCATGGAATTTGCCCCTATCTCTCCTGGCTGGCTGGCTCCAGAGCTCCCAGGATGCATTCTGTTAGAGCCTTTTATTGAAAGTATTAGGGAAGTGATAAAAATGTCACTTAAGATTTGCTCATTTTCTAAACTGTCATTAAAAAATTTATAGCCAAGGAAAATATAGGCAGTGAGGGAAGGAGGGTAGATGGAGAAAGAGGGATGATGATTTAAAATCTGTCCCTCTATAAATTAAAGAAATTTGCTTGCAAGAGCAGTCTTATAAAAAGGAAACTACCAGAAGGTCACCTGTTCCTCAGCTCCCACCAGGCCACTCTCCTCCACATACTTAAGACATTTTTTTTGTACTTTCCTGCTTCCTTTCCTTTGTTCTAGTTCTTCCCCCTAAATGGAATTCCTGCCTCTCCTTCTGGCTATTTGCATTTTACTCATCCTTCAAAGCTCTACTGAAGTCCCATTTCCTGTATGAAGTTTCTGCAGTTATGCTAGCCCATGATTTTCTCTATCTCTTCTAAATCCCTATAAAACTTGCTGTCTATACTACTTACCGCCTGACCTGGTTGAACAGGGTGATAGGGCATCGGGAAGACCGGAGATTATCCTAGTTGCATTGCCCTGAATACCTGAATAAGTCTTTCCACTTCTCTAAGCCTCAGTTTTCTCAAATGGACACTAATAATAGCATCTACTTCCAAGGTTGTAAGAATGCAATGAAATAATGCACGTGAAGAATTGTGTAAATCTCTTTTTTTATATAAAGCAATCAGGGTTAAGTAACTTGCTCAAGGTTACACAGCCAGTTATTTCTGGGTGTGGTGCTGAGTATCTGAGCCCGGATTTGATCCAGTGTTATCCTGACACTGGAGCCGGTGCTCTTACTCGTAAATCTGGAAGGGCAAAATTTTAAGTTATACAAATCTTAAATTGTCATCAACATCATCATCATTGTTATTCTCTCATCCTTCCATGTATATATGCCATCTCTCCTCTACCAGATTGTTTTTGGGCACTTAGGGGAACTCTTTGTGTTGATCATTTTCCACTCATTCTGGAACTCCTGTAGATTATTGATTTCAATGTAGAGGTAATTTGGATCAATACACTACAATTAGTTCAAGCCCCCATATGATGGGCCCTTACAAGATCATTTAAACTTAGTCACAGATACTTTATGGGAGCCTAGGACAAATAACAAGCATATTAAAAGTAAAATATCTCATCAGGATTAAAACAATTTAAAAAAAAAATAAGGGAAGCCATCCCACTCTACTCAGGGGATTAGTCTCATCTCATAAGCAAATAGTGGAGAATCGTGAAAACATGATCCCCAGGAAGCTTGGAATGAGGAAATTGTCTCTTGTGAAATGGAATGGGGTGGAGAAGATTCAGTCATTTGAGTTTCTTCTCAGATAGCAAGCAGGAAAACTGTCCCGTGGTCAGATTCACTTCTGTAGAACTGTTTGCTTTCTCCTTATGGTGTCAGATTCCTGGTTTCTTGGCCTCTCCAGTCTCTGGAACCAGAAAGCATTGAGTATATCTTTCAATGAATGCCCCTCTCTGATCAGCAGACTGAATCCTATAGTATCCGACTGTTCCAGTTTGGATCTCCACCCTTTGCTTCTCGGGAACAGCTGTCTTTGCTCTGTGCATCCCAGAATCGTGCAGAGACTGTTGGAAACCTTGATGGCATCACTGTGGACTCACTCTTTTTGGTTCTCTTTCCTTCTCCAGCCTAGAAATGTCCTCCACCAATCACAGTCCACATCTCACAACCACTTCAAGTCAAGTCAATGTCAAAAACATCTAGCACACACAAAGAGTGTCTCTGTTGCAGCTAGCCATGAAGAGGCCAAGGAACCTGGGCATCTTGATGACATGTAACAGTAGTGCCTTGGACACACTTGAGCCTGCATAGGCATTCTGTAACTGGTTCCAGTCTTCTAACCACAGGGTTTAGAGGAGCCTTTTTTGATTGGTCTCACAGGCAGAACTGGGATTACCTTCAAAAAGGCCTTCTCTTCAGCTGCTTTCTCTTCGTCTCACTCCTTTACTGATGGCATTCAGTGAGAGAAGATGCTGCAAGTGAGAATGTTTGGAGACCTTTTCCCCTCTGAGGCTGACATATGGCACTGTTAAATGGGCCATGGTCCTTTGCCTCTACATTTGTACTTTTCCGTTTTAGTTGAAGGGATCTTGTATGTTTTGAAAGGTCAGGAGAGTGAGCTTCTCGGTGTCCTTATCCCAGCATTCCAGAGTCCAGGTTTTGCAGTTAGCTCAGTATCAATGTCCTGAAGAGCAAGGTGTGACCTTTGGAAGGATCTTAGTGAACTGATCAGGAAGTAGCTGAGGTGAGGATTCATCTGGCAGTCATCCTAGATCTGGATGTGACCTCAGTGGGGTCAATGTCATATAGAAACCTCTGTAAGAATTGAGCCCACTCTCCTAGAGACCAAGGTAGATCAGAGCAGGTTATAAAGAGGGAATCCTCTAGAGAAAACAAAGTAAAGCACACCCTTTTCTCACCTAGCCTATGGTTTATTTCGGCAATTTTCACATTGGCAGTTTCCCTGCAATGGCTAGGGTTTCTCCCTTATCTTCCATTTGGTTCAGCTCAACCTTTCAAGCCTGGTACCTGTAGAAATGTTAAGATTAGTAGCATGGTTTTCATTTGTGAACCACCTTTAAGGAAGAACTAGATGGTCTTTCAGAGGCCGTGGGATCATGGATCTGGTGCTGGAAGGGACTTCAGAGGCCATGTAGAACTGAGCAACATTTTACAGATTGAAAGAATGAAGACATAGCATAACTGAAGTGCCAGGTCCAGACTGGCATGTCATAAGTAGCTGAGCCAAGGTCTGATGACTCCAAATCCAGAGACCTTTTCATAACACCAGGCTGCTTCTGTGTTATTGAGAGTTCCACACCCTGAGACAGACAAAATACCCTCCAGAAGAAAAAAAAAGTCCCCTAAACATTTGAAATGGTAATAATTGTTTTGAAAGATAAAATCTTAATCCTTTTCATTTACAACTAATAAGTTCAAGCTTGAGAAACATCTTTCCATAGAACAGCTGCGGAGCAGGGAACACCTGGTTTTGAGTTCTGCCTATGAGATATATTGACTGTGTGACACTAGGTAAGTCACTTAACCAAGCGGTGGTCTAAGTCTGCAGATTCCCAAGTAGAGACTATGGTCTGACCCCAAGGAGTGGGAGATCAACCCATCTAAAGGAGAAAAGACAGGTCACATCCCACCCTCCCCATGATAGGTGTGAGGCTTTCCCCAACACAACCACACCTATTCTATCCCCCAACACTCCTCTTCCCACCCTCTATTCCAGGTGTCAGTCCCTCAGGGCACCTACAGCAGCAGCTGCAGAGATGCCATTAGGAAAATTCTCCCCCTACCCAGCATATCCACACCCTATTTCCTTATAGTTGTGGCAGGCGCCTCTCAAAGGGCAGGTTCTAGCTCCAGTGCAATAACAGAGGAATAAAGTGCCCACCTCCCCTCTTTTCATTTAGAATGTAACAAAATGAATCCCACAGGATGCACAGGCATGGATGGGTTTCACTGTGCATAAAAGAACTTACTACATTATCTTTCCCCTTAAACACACTCCTCTTTTAAATGTCCCTATTACTATTAAGAGTACCACCATTCTTCCAGTCACTTGGGTTTACAGCCTTAGTACCATCGTGATTCTTCACTCTCTCAAATCCTGATATCCATTGGGTTTGCCAAGTGTCAGTATCTCCTCCTCCACAACATCTCTTGAATTCATCGCTTTCTCTCTACTCATCTGACCACAGCCTTAGTTTGTGCCCTCTGTCACCTCTTGCCGTGACTATTGAAATAACCTCCTGACTGGCTTCTC
Source organism: Petaurus breviceps papuanus (assembly GCF_028583685.1). Taxonomy (NCBI): domain Eukaryota; kingdom Metazoa; phylum Chordata; class Mammalia; order Diprotodontia; family Petauridae; genus Petaurus; species Petaurus breviceps. The sequence continues at coordinate 32,763,484 of NW_027186296.1, read as the reverse complement.
CTCACTCTAAGCTATTTTCCTTACATTTATTTGTTGTTGTTCAGTAGTGTCTGATTCTTTGTGACCCCATTTGGGATCTTCTTGGCAGAGAAACTAGAGAAGTGTGCCATTTCCTTCTCCAGTTCATTTGACAGATGAGGAAACAGAGGCAAACAGGTCAGGTGACTTACCCAGCGTCACACAGTTGATAAGTGTCTGAGGCCTCATTTGAACTCAGGAAGATGAATCTTCTCGATTCCAAGCCCAGTGTTCCATTGTGCCATCTTAGCCAAAGAGATTTTTTGAAGGCCCAGGTCTGAACATGCTGCTTCCCTTTTCAGTAAATTACAGTGTTTCCCTACTGACTCTAGGATCAGATAGTTCACCTTTATCTCATTCCTTTAAAATTTAAAAAAAAAATTGCATAAGCTTGATAACGTACAAAATTTTTGGTACACTAGTACTGAGTGCTGCTTAGAAACAGATGTCCTCACTCCATGTATATGGAGCATACATAATTTATGTATGTATATAATTTATGTATGTATATACATAATGCATATAATTTATGCATATAATTATATATAATTTATGAATTAGTAAATTTAAACTTATTAGGGGTACAAACTAAAAAAATGCTTGCTAACAGTGATACACAATCAAAAAAGCTTAGAAATCACTGATCTGGGCTCTGACACTATATATTACAGAGAAGATACTGATCTGCATTGGAAGAGGGAGTTTCCTAGAATTTCCATCAATAAAATCCTCTATATAATACATCCACTTAATAGTTATGAAACTTCTGCTCGAAGACCTCCAATGATGGAGCATTAGCCACCTCCTATTCCAGCCCATTCCATCTGGGGCAGCCCTGATTGTTGAGTTATTCATTACTCCTTCCATTCAGCTGAAATATGCCTCTATAATTTCAGCATTCTGCTCATATATTCTAATTCTATCTTGGGGACCAAGCAGATCAAATTGAACCCCTCTTCCATGTGACAGATCAAGAAATATCTTAAGATACTTTTGTTATCCCCCCCCTTTTTTTTTTCTAAACCCAGCTTCTTCCACCTATCTCCATATGACATGGTTTCAAATACCTTCACTATGCTCATCACCTTATTTTGGATGTGTTCTAGCTTGTCAGCATCCTTCCAGAATCAATCACATTTTTCTGCAATAGTCTGACCAGGGAAGAGTACAAAGGCACCCCATGAGGCTGTGAGATGCTTGAGAGTAGGCTCTATTTTTTTTGTCCTTTGTTGTATCTCCATTGCTTAGCAGAATGCCTGATACATATACAAGTGCTCAATAGATACTTTTTTTTTTTTGTGCTTTTTGGAGAGGGGAAGGTAGGGCAATTGGGGTTAAGTAACTTGCCCAAGGTCACACGGCTAGTTTTTGAGGCCGAATTTGAACTCAGGTCCTCCTGACTCCAGGGCAGATGCACTGTGCCACCTAGCCACCCCTCAATAAATATTTATTGACTTTATGTATTGCTCTAGACTCCTTTGTCATGGCTTCTATGCTTCTATAAATGCCACGTAAGAACACATAGGCATTTTGGTCTGTTGGTAACTGAATTTGCAGTCTGCAAGAATCCCTAGATCTTTCTTATGGTAATTTTTTTCTAACTGTATCCCACCCCTCTTCCACTTGTGCACTTGGTTTTTAAAATCCCAAGGACAGGACTTGGCATTTATCTCCATTAAGTTACATCTTATTAGCTTTGCCTTCATTTAGCCCTTGCATTCTACTTCCCTGTTATCTTTTGGCATAGATACTTTGTTTCCCTAGCTAGTCTAGAAATCCCTTGATGGCAGAGATCATGTATTCTCCAGCTCTTCCAGTATCCTGGAAAATTAGCCTTGCACTTGCATTACCCAAGTCTCATACAAATAGTTAGAGGCAGAGACAAGACCACAGCCCAGGTCCCCAAACTCCCAGTGTTTTTACTCTGAGATCTGATCAGTGTGAGTGAAGTTTCCTCAGCACCCTTCCTATATTCTCCTCTTCCTCTGTACATGAGACCTGATGCCCAACAGTTCAAGCCAATGCATCGACACCTTCCTGTTCCCTGTTTCAGTTTATGAGGAACTGCCTGTGTTTACCACCATCCCTTCCCCCTAAACCTCTAAGGCCAATTCTGGTTAGAGATGACTTGCACTTGAGCAGAGAAGATATTAAAAACAAACAACAAAAAAACCCCAACCCCTTCCTGGGTTAAGAAAGAAGACTTTCTTTCCTGAATCCTAACCCTGAGGCCTCTCCATATAGTCCTCTTTCTCTATCTAGAATGTTAGAACTGGAAGGAAGTGTTAGAGATCATTTAACCCAAGCTGTACTTTCTCCAGTTGAGGGACTCCTGGACTTTACCATCTGCTAGGGACCAGATGCCTATTTGAATGAATGAAAGAGCATTTTATTAAGCACTTACTATCTGCCAGGCACTGTGCAAAGCACTCAGGAAACAAATACAAAAGCAAATATAGGCCCTGCCCTCAAGGATCTTACATTCAATATGAGGAGACAACACATATATGAAAGTGATAGCCCAGGAAGGAGTTTCTGGGAATGGTAAGCTGATTCAGGAATGGTAAGCTGATTCATAGGATAGTCTGGATATATACAATGACAATGATTTGATTCTTGAACCCAGAGCAAGAAATGGCATATATGGTTGGTTGGGTTTTGGGGGGAGTGTGGTGGGGGTTGGAAGAGAAAAAGTAATGAAGAGGGGTGGGGCAGGATTATGGCAGCAACTATATAGCAAGTTGGTTAAAATAGACAGCTAGATAAAATGTGAAACATGATTCAGGATGGTGGCCTGGGACCAGATAGACATTGCAGAGTAGTTGAGTTTGTGCCCACTTATACACTAATTAAGATAGGGTGAGAGTTCCAAAATTGGGTGTATTAATTTCCCCAGGGACTAGGGCCATTTTTTCTGCCAATTTTCTCTATAGGTACTATTCCAGATGTAGAGAAACTGGGCTGATTTAGAGGACAGTCTGGACATATATAATCCTGACTCTTAAATAATTTGCTTGCCTACTTCTCATCCATCAGCTCAACTCTGGTCTGGACCTTGTCCCAGCTGTGATTACTTAGCCTGTACTGATTGCTTCATCACTGACTTCCAGCATGGTACTGACCCTTGAAAACTGACTGACCCACCTGACCTGGCTGTAACTTCCCTCTTAACCTACATCAAACTCAGAGTTTGCCACCACCATTGCCTGGCACAATTTAACAACTCATTGGTCTGAAAGAACACACCAAATCAGTGCCCCAACTTTCATATCTGTCTATCCTGTGAGCCAGGCTTGTAATCCCATCCAGCAATACCAAGGCAGGCCCTGCATCTGCACTTGGCCATCTTTGGTTAGTAGTTAATTCCTCATTTCAATCTATCTTCTCTCACCTGCTGAAGAGATCTTACAAGAGCATGGGTCTGACCTTGTTAGCCTCCTACTCAATAAACTCCAGGGGTTCCCTATTACTTCTAGGCTTAAAGATGTTCACCATTTGACATTTAAAGATGTTCACAACTTGACCTCTTCTTAGCTTCCCAGGCCATTTTATTCCCATCAATTCACACTATAGTCCACCTGTCTTACTTCTACATAGGCTTTCCCAAATTCCTGATGCTTTCCCTTCTCCTCTCTGCCTCTTAGCATCCCTGTCTTCCTTCAAGACTCAGTTCAAATGCAACCTTCCATAAGAGTCTTCTTTCAGCAACTGAATGATGCAGAAGACAGAGTCCTTAGCCTCGAAGCCACAAAGCCTGGAGTTCAAATCAATCTCAGACATCATTCTACTGTCATACTACCCACTCACTTCTCAATTCCCTTGCCATCTGGCTTCCAGCTTCACCAGTGAACTGAAAACATTCTCTTCAAAATGATCAATATTCTCTTAACCATTAAATTTGATGATTTTTTTTGTGCAGATACCTGTGTGAGTCTGGGCAAGACACTTAACTTCTATATATCTCAGTTTTCTCCATTTTAAAATAGGGGTTTTAATTGCACTTACCTCCAAGATTTTTGTGAAGATAAAATAAGATTGTTTGTAAAGTACTTAGCACAGTGCCTGATACATAGCAGATGCCTAATAAATGTTTCCTTCCTTCCTTCCTTCCTTCTTTCCTTCCTTCCTTCCTTCCTTCCTTCCTTCCTTCCTTCCTTCCTTCCTTCCTTCCTTCCTTCCTTCCTTCCTTCCTTCCTCCTAGAAACTTCTCTAATGCTACCTCTCTCTATGCTGGATAGATCATGGAGTTTAGATTCAAATATTATTTTTCCTATTAGATTGTGAGCACCTGGAGGGCAGGAATTACTTTTCCTTTCATTGAATCCTCACTGCTTAACAAAATCCTCAACACAAAGTAAGGACTTAATAAATGCTTGTAGACTGACTGAGTGTTAACACAGAACCATTACTTGATCATAGGAATCATCAAAGCATAATGTAAAAAGCTCTGGACTAACAGCAACAACACTTGGGGTAATATTAATTTGTGAGATCTTGGACAAGTCACTTAACCTAACAGGGCCTCAGTGTTCTTTCCCATAAAATAGAAATCTACTAAATCAATGGTTTCCCATCTTTTTCAGTAGGAGGACCCCTTTTTAATGAAAACAATCCCACAGACCACTGCCTCTGCCTTGTACATTATTAATATCTATTGATTGTGAAAATACATGAGGGCCAAAAGTTTCTCTGAATTCAATAACTTCAATAAATTCAATTTTAAATAGATTTGTATTTTACTAATCAACATTTCCATTCAATTCAACAAGCATTTATTAGACAGTTACTGTATGCTGAGAATCAATGTGCTATAGTAAATAGGGAAATGTCTTGGAGCCAGGAATATCTGAGCTTAAGTCCCTCCTCTAACACATATTTGTTGTGTTTCCCTGAACAAGTCAATTAACCTGTTGGTGGCCTTGGCCATGGATGTCAAATAAGTGGCCCTGAGGACCAAACCAGATTAATATTGGGAAATTATTTAACAAAATAATTAAAAATACATTAAAACTTAGATGTTAAAATGTTTGTGATTAACAGTATGGCCAGAGGGCCCTCAGGGATCCTATTGTAGTTTAGTGGGCTTTTTCTGTTTATAATTGATGCTACTGTTCTAGGCAGCTCTGTAAGTTACAAAGAGAGTACCATCTTGCATTGGTTAGACTAGAGAGAGTTTTTTCATCAGGGAGGTATCTGCACAAAACATCATCAGATTTAACGGTTAAGAGAATATTGGTCATTTTGAAGAGAACACTTTCAGTCCAGTGGTGAGGCTGGAAGCCAGATGGCAAGGGAATTGAGGAGTGGGTAATATGGCAATAGAAGCAGCAAGTGTAGACAATTCTTCCTAGGAGTTTGGCTGTGAAAGGGAGGAAAGATATAGGGCAACAATTGCTGGAGGGGATGACAGAATCAAGGGAAAAGTTTTACAGAATGAGGAAGATCTAGGCATGACTGTAGACAGAGGGGAAGAAGACATGGAGAAGGAGGGATTGAACCATGAAATCTACATGCATCCAAAAAGTAGTCATACATTTGTGCATGTGCCATATTGCTTATTCAGTCAACAAAAGAGGTGTGCTTATTTATCCATATGAGTTATACTGCAGATTTTGAGGGAGTTAAAGAGACAAATGGCAGTGCTTGGTGAGTATATGGATTTGCAGACCTGTTCCTCTAATTCTATGGCCCCAAGAGGGTCCTTGGCCCCCAGGATTAGATGACCTCTTAATTAGCCTCCAGTTCTAATGTTCTATAAAAATGTGATTTTGTGATTCTATGATTTCTTCACCTGTCAAATATGTATAGCAATGTCTACACTCACCTGCCACATCAAAGTATGTCTGTGAAGGCTATTTATAATATAAATATAATATATAATATTATATAATAAACATATCACTATATCACATAATCTATTTAATACAATAAATATTATGTTATGTTATATCATATTATGTTATGTTATATCATATTATATTGGCTATGTACAATACCAAATACTACCCTGTGATTCAGAACTGTCTGGATTCACACCGACTAGGACTGATCTTTGGGTGTTTCTTAATAATTATGCAATTTGGTTCAGTCCCCACTAAAGCCATTCCCCTGCCCCCAAGTATCTGAATTTGAACGGCTTCAAGCTTGCCCTCAGGAATATTTAGTTCCCTTGAAATTATTAAGTTAACAAGGCCCAGGACAAAGAACAGATTCATTAAAATGCACAAAAAGAACAGACATATGACTAATATCCTTTCCCCTTTGGTGAAACAATAGTTGTCTCCCACCTTCAGACGGGTGCCATTCCTTTTCCTCTCTATCTCAAGCAGATCAGTCACAATCCCTGCAAAAATATACAAAACAAGCAAGCAAAAAGCAGTTTACAACACTAAAAGGTGAAGTCCCAGGATTATGAGTGGTGATGGAAGATTGTTAAAAAGTACTGTCAGTTTCCTTGCTTGCCTTCTAACCTCTGGGTCTTGGCCTCCTTGCTTCTAGCGCCTGTGTTTGGCCTGTGTTCCATCTCAGCCCTTGATTGGTGCTTCAACCTCCCAGTACTCTGCACAGCTCTGCTATAATCTCCTAGCTCTGTAGCTCCTGACCTTGGCTCAGGAACCTCTCACCACCCACTTGGCAGTTGCTGCCTTGATTCACCAATGCCAGCTCACACTCTTCAGCCCAACCATGCTGCAGAAGCTCTGTCCACATTCCTCTTGGCATCTCTTTCCTGAAAGCCATGCTCTGTTATTCTCTGCACATGTACTACAAGTCTATGGTATTATGGGAAAGAGTTACACTGCTTTTTCCACTCAGACTTGGGTCTTCTTCAATCCAATATAACGGAGAAGGAAGGGGTTGGTACACCTCCTCTTGGGATAAGAAGACATCTCTTCCTGCTATGCCTATTTGATAACTAACATTTATTTAGTATTTTAAAGCTTAAAAAGGCATTTATGTGATGCCATCGCACTGAATCCTTGCAGCAACCAGGTGAGGCATATATGTTCTAATAAACCTCCTTTAGAGGTGGGGACATGGAGAATTGGTAAAGTTATATGACTTGCCCTTGGTCACAAATGTTTATAGCAAAGTTGGGATTTAAGCAAGGATTTATTGAAAGCCTATTATGTGCTCAGCTGTGGTGGGAGAAGGGGAATACAAAAGAAAGGCAAAGTCATGATTCTGACCTCAAGTGGTCTGTAGTTTAAGACAGGGATTCTGGTGAAGCCTATGGACCCCTTCTGAGAACAGTGTTGTTAAATGAATAGAATAAAATACATGACTACAAAGGAAACTGATTATATTGAAATACAGTTATCTATCTGTCTCTCTCTTTCCTCTCTGTCTCTCTGTCTCTGTGTGTGTGTCTGTTTATCTACCTAACTAAAGTTCACAGATTAAAACCTCCTGATTTAGGACATGACATATACATGGAACTATCATGCCCTTCCCTTACACACATATGAAGCAACCCATGAACAATATGTGACCATGTGCGCTAAATTATGTGCTAAATGGTATGGTGTTGATAGGAAGTTATATGGGCGTTCAGAGCACAGAGAGATGAGTGTGGGCTGGCTGTCAGGGAAAGACCTCCCAGAGCAGGTGAGAGTTGAGCTGGGCCTTAAAGGATGAGTAGGCTTGAATAGGAAAAGAAATGGAGGCGGGGGCAGGAGGGAGGGAGGGCAGCAACATGGAAAAAATCTCAAGTGTTATTGTTCTGTGCAAGCATATACAGATCCAGGCCAGGATGTTATCTGATGTTATCTGGGGCTGTTCTGCTCTGCTCCTGAGGAGAGTGCATGACAAACTTGAGCAAGCAGGCTGGAAAGAACAGTGAGCCCATCACTCGAATGTCCCTCCTCCTGCTCATGGAAACTCTGACTTGTCAGGTCCTATTTTAAAACTTTAATTATGCAGCCTTCCCAAAAGAAGTCATTTTTTCTTCCAAAGGCTGTGTGAGAAAACGAGAGAGAAAAAAACAGTCAGCCACCCAGTCTCTCATCTAAAAACAAAGCCCAGCCTCATTAAAATGTGTGGCCCCTGCACCCTGGCTTTCAAAGATTTGCTTGACATGGTTGGAACAGGCACACATTGACGTCAGAGAGAAACTGACTGTCCTCAGTCACTAACACTGTCTCTCTCTCTAACAGACCATGTCATAGTCAGCAGAGACTCTAAGATTCTTAATTCAGAGAGCTTTCTATGCTGTTTGGGCCTTAGGGAGATGGAAGTTTGGGGAGACACTCTCTTCTCGCTTTTATCTGGGGGTGATCCTACATTTGATGTTTTAATCTTATCTGCTTTTGATCTCCATCTTTCTCTGGAACTCAGTGTTTTTAGAAACATATTGACTTCTCCAAGTTTTCTCATCTTCTCCAAACCACATTGAAAGTCAAGTAATGCCCAGTTCTGGTTGATATTGAAGAAATCAGAAAATCATCACAAATCCAAGTGCTAGTAGAGTGGGGCTGATTGCCCCCGGACAAGTATAAGTGAAGCTCTTCAGATCCTCTTTAGTGTACAGTATTTCAAATCCAGCCAGCACACTAGATATCCTCTAGTCCAGAGGTCCTTAACCCTTCTTGTGTCATGCACTCCTTTGGCATTCTGGTAAAGGCCATGGAGCCCTTCTCAGAAGAATGATTTTTAGGTGGGCAAGATGGTGCATGTCTATAATCTCTGCTACTGCCGAGGCCGAAGATGGTGGATCATTTGAGTTTGGGAGTTCTGAGCTGCAGTAAGACTAATGTGAAGCTGCCATCAATATACTGAGACCCTGAGGAGCAGGGACTTGGGTGCCAATGAAGGGGAAAACTGGTCCAGGCAGGAAACAGAGCTACTGTGCTGAAAAGCATAGCCACTGTACTTCTATCCCAAGATAGGGGAGATCCAGTTTCCTTCCCAAAACCAAAATAATAACAATAATAATAAATGCATAAAATTATACAGGATTACAAAAAACAATTATATTGAAATATATTTATCATTTTTAAAAAATTTCATGGACTCGAACTTAAGAATCCCTGATCTAGTTTAAACCCTCATTTTACACATGAGAAAACTGAGGGCAAGACCTTAACTAAATTTTGTTTGTCCAACAATGCTTAGTGCCCATATTTTTGGATGGTAGGAATTTTATACAAATTTGTTAACTGGATAGATGGATGAAAGGATCAATGGAGGAGGTCACGAGAAGTGAAATGACTTGCCCAAGGTCATGTTGAGTTAATAATAGATCTAGAAGTAGAAATTATTGCTCCCATTGAGTCATTTGAGTCCTTTGCTTTTTTAAATCAATAATCAGTTGACAAGTTATTACAGAGCACTTTGAGTGTTCTGTGAAGTTGGGGATATAACTATAACATTGGGCCCTGTAAGTCCCCTTTAGGAACTTTAGCCCTGAAGCCCCTTGTTACTTTTTCATATCTAGTGTAGCTGTTCTGGACAAACAATTATGTGAGTTGTAGCCTAAGCCCCCATCAGTGAAACACTATTACAGACAATGCAAGGATTAGAAACCCCCAAAAATTACATTAGCAAATAATCAAACAACAACAATAACAACACACACTCATATATATGTATCCTTATGTAAATATAGATATAAAATGAGCAAATCCAATAGTAAAGCTCTTCTTTGCCCAGTTGTATATGGATAAAAATAAGCACAGTCTCTTCTGCCTCTTGATATGGTAGATAGAATAATGGTAAGAACAGTGAACTTGGAATCAGAACACCTGGATTCAATCCTGGTACTCTGATGTCTACCAGCTGTGTGACCACAAGCAGGCCTCTTGCCTTACCAGGACTTCTGTATTCTAATGGGCAAAATGAAGACAAAAATAGATGCATTCACAGGGCTGTTGTGAGGAAAGCGTTTGTAAATATTTAAATCTAAAGCTTTTTTCCCTTCTAGATTTCAAGTAGCCATGATTCCATCATTATTGCAGACTGTTTTCCTAAGTTGCTCCAGCAGGCAAGACTCATCCCCTTTTTAGTCAAACCTCTGATGAAGAGCCTTTATCCACTTAGCCAGTCTTAACCACTAACAAGAAACATAAAATCTGTTGATAGGTTGATGTTCAAAGTCTGTACAGCTTGGGGGGACTGACCAGGTTTCTGATGAAAACACCCCTCCCTGAACATCACTACCCTATATGGATTGTTTTCCCTTATTAGAATATAAGCTCCTTGAGGGCAGAAACTGTCTTGGTTTTGTATATGTATTCCCTCTCTTCAGCACAATGCTCAACACATAGTAAGCATTTAATAAAAACTTTTTGTATCTATTCATTCATGTAATTTAGGCATGGGTAAGGGTCTTGGAACTACTGTCTTCACAAGACTATATTCCTGTTTTCCTAAGTTCTAGTTTACTCTTGGCTCAGCCCCTACTCCTAAAATATTTTCTTCTTTCAGATTCATCTGTTTGAAAATCATTTAGACCTTTTGCGATAGTAAGGAAACCAATTTCATTAGGGAAAAGATACAAATATAAAGCGATAACAGGCAAAGGTTACTACTACTCCTACTACTACTATTACTAGCATTTATATAGTGCTTTAAAATTTGCAAAGCATTTTACAAATATTATTTCATTTTATCCTCACAACCACCCTGGGAAGTAGATTCTGTTATCTCCACTTTTACAGTTGAGGAAACTGAGATAGACAGAGATAATATAGACTACATTGGTTACAGCTTCCAACCCAAGGTCAAAGTTGCTTCAAGAAAGGGAAAAGAAAGTGAAAATTTCCCTGAAGGCTTCTCACAGCACTTTCACACTTACCACAAATTACAGAAGAATAGATAAGGAAGGGAAGAGGCTGGGTAATAGTTGATTGCAGTTATTTCTGTAAGAGGCAACAAGGTCCTGGACTGGAATAGTATATGAGATTGGAGACAGTAATTTTTTATTTCTCTCTTTTCCCCACCAATCAAAAGTAGAATCTACAAACATGGCAATTGATTAGCAAGGAAGAGGGAGGAGTCAACTATGACACCAAGATTTTGACTCTGGGTGGATGAGAGAACAGTGACTCCCTCAATAGCAAGAGGGAAATCAAGATGAGAAACAGGTTTTAAGGAAAAGAAGCCAAGTTTCATTTAAGATAAGTTAAGCAGAAATATGGAATGCTTAATGAATTTGTCTATCCATCCCTGGGCAGAGTTAATGTGAGGTGTGATAGGGAACTCTTAAATGAAGACCCTCATTCTTCCAGTGAAGGGTGGGATCTTCATTGTAGTTTATAGTCTAGAGAGGTACCTAGGGTCACACAGACAATATATATAAAGGTGGGACTTGATCCCAGGTCTTCCTTGGTCTAACGCCAGCTCTCTATTTACCATACCACACTGCCTCTCATATAGGTATCTTGTTGCTTCCTTACATTAGCAATTTATAGTTAACATGGTTAGCTATGATGCTAAAATTTTTAAAATCATAAATATATAAGAAAGGGGAGACATGGATAGATAGCAGATGTTATAAAAGAATATGGAATTTGTGGGGTTGCCCATCAATTGGGGGATCATGATGGAATACCACTCTGCTTTAAGACGTGATGAACTCAATCTTAGAAAAATAGAGACTTACATGAAATAATGAAGAGCGAAATGAGCAGAACTAAGAGAACACTGTATACAGTAATAGCAATGTTGTTCTAAGAACAACTTTGAGCAAATAAATCATTTTGACTATTATAAATACCTAAATTAACTATAAAGGACATATGAAGGAAGACTTTGCATCCAAAGAAAGAATTGATATATAGACATATGTATAGAACAATTTCATGTGTGTGTGTGTGTGTGTGTGTGTGTGTGTGTACTTATTTGTGTCTAATGGTAGCCATCTCTTGAGTAGGGAGGGACCAGCAAAATATATATATGTATGTATATATATATATATATATATATATATTTAGAAATCCAAGGAGAAGCAGAAGAGATGATCCTGTGGCATCCACATGGAGAAAGAATCAGCAGGATAAGAAATGGGTGTGCCAGCTCCCTTGTTCTCAGAATGGCTATAGAGGCTATGCCGCATCTGGTGCATGCCTGACCATAGCTTGGGATGGAGGAGGGTGCTGATTCTTTTTTTTTTTTTAAGCAATTGGGGTTAAGTAACTTGCCCAAGGTTACACTGCCAGTTATTTTTTGTGTGGGTGTTAAGTATCTGAGGCGAGAACCGATCCCGGGTCCTCCCGACTCCAGGGCCAGCGCTCTTACTCACTGTGCCACCTAGCTGCCCCAGAGAGTGCCGATTCTTAAACACTGGACAAGATCTGCTCTGAAGTTGGAGTCACTTTGAGGAAGTCAGTCAATCCAGGGAATAGCTGGGGTTGAGGTACAAGGTTGCAGAAGGCAATAATCCAGAAGTCATAAACCAGAAAATCGGGCTAGAGTCCAACAACCTTAAGGATTTGGAAATCAGGAAGGACTGGTTCTCTGAGGAGCTGGCTAGTCCAGGGCAGTTATTGTTGGCTCAGCAAGCTTGCATGGCTTTCTTTTTTTTTTTTTTTGTCTTTATTAATTTGTTTACTTTTAGTTTACAAGATTCATTACCACAATTCCTTGAGTTTCAAATTTTCTCTCCCTCCCCCCCTCCCCTCGCCATGGCGGCATACAATCAAGTATAGTATCTGCAAATACTTTCACATTAGGCATTAGTCAGGTTATAAAGAAGGATTGTAACAGATGTAATGAAGAATGGGAAAGAGGAAACAAAACCAAACAAGAAAACAAAAAAGGGAAGGTAGTTTGCTTCAATCTGGGTTCAATCTCAGTTCTTTCTCTGGATGTAAACATCTCTCTCCATCATGAGTCTTTTGGGTTTGACTTATGTCTCTGGATTGCTGAGAAGAGTCCAGTTTATCAAAGTTGGTCACCACACATACATTGTGTCTATAATTGTGTACAAATTCCTCCTGGCTTTACTCTTCTCACTCAGCATCAGTTTGTATAAGCCTCTCCAGGTAAATATGAAGTCCATCTGCTCCTCGTTTCTTATTGCACAATAGTATTCCATAACATGCATATACCACAACTTGTTCAGCCATTCCCCAATTGATGGGCACCCCCTTAATTTCCAATTCTTTGCTACCACAAAAAGAGCTGCTATAAATATTTTTGTACATATGGGTCTTTTTCCCACTTCTATGATCTCTTTGAGATACAAACCTAGAAGTGGTATTGCTGGATCAAAGGATATGAAATTATTTATAGCCCTTTGGCATAATTTCAGATTGTTTTCCAGAATGGTTGGATCAGTTCACAACTCCAACAGCAATGCATTAGTGTTCCAATTTGTCCACATCCTCTCCAGCATTTGTCATTTTCCTGTTTTGTCATCTTAGCCAATTTGACTGGTGAGATGTGGTACCTCAGAGTTGTTTTGATTTGCATTTCTCTAGTCAATAGTGATTTAGAGCATTTTTTCATGTGCTTATAAATATCTTTAATTTCTTCCTCTGTAAACTGCCTGTTCATATCCTTTGACCATTTATCAGTTGGGGAATGACTTGTATTCTTATAGATTTGACTCAATTCTCTGTATATTTTAGAAATGAGTCCTTTATCAGTGACATAGGTTGTAAAAATCCTTTCCCAATTTTCCACTTCCCTCTTAATACTGGTTACATTGGCTTTATTTGTACAGAAGCTTTTCAATTTAATGTAATCAAAATTATTCATATTGCATTTTATAATGCCCTCTAATTCTTGTTTGGTCATAAAGTCTTTCCCTCTCCACAAATCTGACAGGTAAACTATTCCTTGCTTTCCCAGATTGCTTAGAGTATCAGCCTTTATACCTAGATCATGCACCCATTTAGACTTGATTTTGGTATATGGTGTTAGATAATGGTCTATGCCCAGTTTCTGCCATACTATATTCCAGTTTTCCCAGCAGTTTTTGGCAAATAGTGAGATCTTATACCAGGGGTCTTTGGGTTTATCAAACAGTAGATTACTACAGTCATTGACTGCTGAGTTTCATGTACCCAATCTATTCCATTGATCTACTACTCTATTCCTTAGCCAGTACCAAGTAGTTTTAAGGACTGCTGCTTTATAGTACAGATTAAAATCTGGTATAGCTAGTCCACCATCCCTAGGATTTCTTTTCATTAATTCCCTTGATATTCTGGACCTTTTGTTCTTCCAAATGAATTTTGTGACTATTTTTTCTAGCTCTATAAGGTAGTTTTTTGGTAAACTGATTGGTATGGTACTAAATAGATAATTTAATTTAGGTAAAATTGTCATTTTTATTATATTAGCTCAACCCAGCCATGAGCAATTGATGTCTTTCCAGTTAGTTAGATCTGACTTTATTTGTGTGAAAAGTGTTTTGTAGTTGTGTTCATACAGGTCTTGGGTTTGTTTTGGCAGGTAGATTCCCAAATATTTTATAATGTCTACAGTAACTTTAAATGGGATTTCTCTTTCTATCTCTTGCTGTTGAATTTCATTATAAATATACAGGAATGCCGAGGATTTTCATGGGTTTATTTTATATCCTGCAACTTTGCCAAATTTATTTATTGTCTCAAGTAGTTTTTTACTTGATTCTCTAGGATTCTCTAAGTATATCATCATATCATTTGCAAAGAGTGATAGCTTGGTCTCTTCTTTGCCTAATTTTATTCCTTTGATTTCTTTTTCTTCTCTAATTGCTACTGCTAACATTTCTAGTACCAGATTGAATAAGAGGGGTGATAGTGGACATCCTTGTTTCACCCCTGATCTTATGGGAAATGCTTCTAGCTTCTCCCCATTATATATAATACTTGCTGATGGCTTTAAATAGATGCTACCTATTATTTTAAGGAAGGCCCCATTTATTCCTATTCTTTCTAGTGTTTTTAATTGGAATAGATGTTGTATTTTGTCAAAAGCCTTTTCTGCATCTATTGAGATAATCATGTGGTTTTTGCTAGTTTTATTGTTGATATGATCAATTATACTGATGGTTTTCCTAATATTAAACCATCCTTTCATTCCTGGAATAAATCTTACCTTATCAAAGTGTATTATTTTTTGTGATGAGTTGCTGTAGTCTTTTTGCTAATGTTTTATTTAAAATTTTTGCATCTATATTCATGAGGGAGATTGGTCTATAATTTTCTTTCTCTTCTTATCTCTTCCTAATTTAGGTGTCAATATCATATTTGTGTGATAAAAAGAATTTGGTAGGACTCCTTCTTCACTTATTTTCCTGACTAGTTTGTAGAGTATTGGAATCAATTGTTTAAATATTTGATAGAATTCACTAGCAAATTCATCTGGCCCTGGAGATTTTTTCCTACGCAGTTCACTGATGACTTGTTCGATTTCTTTTTCTGAGATGGGGTTATTTAAGTAATTTACTTCCTCTTCAGTTAATTTGGGCAACCTATATTTTTGTAAATATTCATCCATTTCACTAAGATGGTCAAATTTATGTGCATACAACTGGGCAAAATAATTCCTAATTATTGTTTTAATTTCCTCTTCATTGGTGGTAGGTTCACCCTTTTCATTATTGATACTCATAATTTGGTTTTCTTCTTTCCTTTTTTTATTATATTGACTAAGGGTCTATCAATTTTATTGTTTTTTTTTCATAAAACCAGCTCTTAGTTTTATTTATTAATTCAATAGTTTTCTTAATTTCAATTTTATTAATCTCTCCTTTGGTTTTCATTATTTCTAATTTAGTATTTAATTGGGGACTTTCAATTTGTTTTTTTTTTCTAGCTTTTTCAATTGCATGCCCAATTCATTTACCTCTCTTTTCTCTAATTTATTCATGTATGCACTTAGGGATATAAAACTTCCCCTAAGAACTGCCTTTGATGCATCCCACAAATTTTGGTATGTTGTCTCATTATTGTCATTCTCTTGAATGAAGTTACTGGTTGTTTGCATGATTTCTTGTTTGACCCACCACTCATTCTTTAGGATTAAATTGTTTAGTTTCCAATTAGTTTTTAGTCTGTCTTTCCATGGCCGTTTATTACATATGATTTTTATTGCATCGTGATCTGAGAATGATTCATTTATTATTTCTGCCTTTCTGCACTGAATTGTGAGGTTTTTATGTCCTAGTACATGGTCAATTTTTGTGTATGTGCCATGTACCACTGAGAAGAAGGTATAATCCTTTTTATCCTCATTCAGTTTTCTCTAGAGATCTGTCATACCTACCCTCTCTAAAACTCTATTCACCTCCTTAACTTCTTTCTTGTTTATTTTGAGGTTGGATTTATCAAGCTCAGAGAGGGGGAGATTAAGGTCTCCTATTAATATAGTTTTGCTATCTATTTCTTCCTCTAATTCCCTTACCTTCTCTTCTAGGAATTTAGATGCTATACCACTTGGTGCATATATGTTAAGTAATGATATTGCTTCATTCTCGGTGGTGCCTTTTAGCAGGATATAGTTTCTTTCCTTATCTCTTTTAATTAGATCAATTTTTGCTTTTGCTTTATCTGAGATAAGGATTGCTACCCCTGCTTTTTTTACTTTAGCTGAGACATAATATATTTTACTCCAGCCTTTTACCTTTACCCTGTGTGTATCCCTCTGTTTCAGATGTGTTTCTTGTAAACAGCATATTGTAGGATTATGATTTTTAATCCATTCTGCTATCAGCCTCCATTTTATGGGAGAGTTCATTCCATTCACATTCACAGTTATGATTATTATCTGTTTCTTTCCCTCCATCCTATTCCCTCCCCTGTTAATGCTTATATTTTTTTCTCCCCTTCTCCCTTCCCCTCCTTAATAGTTTTCCTTTTGACCACCACCTCCTTCAGTATTCCCTTATCAGCCCCCCTCCCTTTTCTTCCCCTTTCCCCTTACTTCTTCCCTCCCTACTAACTCCCACCCCCTTTTGTAGCCCTTTCCCCCTCCTACTGCCTTTAGGATATTTTTATACTTAATGAAGTATGTTATTTCTTCTTCACACCAAGAGTGACAGGAACAAATCTCATGCGAAGCTCCTCTCCCTCCCCTCTTTCCCTCTAATATGATACGTTTTGCCTCTCTTCTCCATAGAGTCCTATACTTAACTGGTTGCTATTCCCTCCTTGCACCAGATCCAATGAGGGAAAAGCTCATATAATACTCATCTCCCTCCCTTCTTTTCCTCTGCTATATTGTTTTTATGCCTCTTTGTGTGGCATAATTTACCCTTTTCCACTTCATTCATTCCTCTTCTTCCATTGCAGTCCCATTGTGGCCCTTAATAAGATTTTTTAAAATCATCTTTTTGTGTAATTTATACTCACACCCTCTACTTGTCTATAAACAGTTTGCTTTTATTAAATAACAGGATGTGTGTGTGTGTGTGTGTGTGTGTGTGTGTTTTCCTTGTTTACCTTTCTATGTCACCCTTGCATCTCGTAATTGGAGGTTGAATTTTCCATTGAGCTCTGGCTTTTTCATCAGAAAGGTCTGGAAATCTGTTATATAGTTGAATGACCATCTCTTTGCCTGGAAGAATATGTTCAGTGTCGCTGAGCAGGTGATCCTTGGTTGTAACCCAAGCTCTTTTGCCTTGTGGAAAATTGAATTCCACTGCCTCCAATCTTTCAGTGTAGTGCCAAGTCCTGTGTGATCCTCACTGTGGTTCTTCGATATTTGAATTGTTTCTTTCTGGCCACTTGAAGTATTTTCTCTTTTACCTGGTAGTTCTTGAGTTTGGCCACAACATTTTGAGGACTTTTCAATTTGGGGATCTCTTTCAGCAGATGTCCGGTGGATTCTCTCGATTTCTATTTTACCCTCAGGTTCTAGTATCCCAGGGCAGTTTTCCTTAATGAGCTCTTGGAGAATGTTGTTCAGGCTCATTTTTTCATCATGATTTTCTGGTAGTCCTATGATTCTCAGGTTATCTCTCCTGAATCTGTTTTCCAGGTCAGTTATTTTTCCATTGAGGTATTTTACCTCTTTTTCTAATTTTTCATTCTTGTTGTTTTGTTTGACTAATTGACCCTCTCCCCTCGTATATGTGTCTCAATTTGGTTGGTTCTGGTTTTTAGCAAATCATTTTCCTTGGTTAGTTTTTGGAACTCCTTTTCCATATCATACATTTTCCTTTTTAAGGAGCTGTTTTCTTCATTATAATGTTTTTCTAATTCTCCAATTTTGATTTTAAAAGAATTATTCATTTTGTCTTCTATCTCTCTCATTTGGTTTTCAAAGTTCCTTTTGAGCTCATCTAGGAGAGCCTGCTGTGCTTGGGACCCATTCCCTATTGATGTTTCAACTGTGGGTGTGGAGTCCACATTGTCTCCCTCTGAGTTTGGTTCCTCCCTCTCAGTTTAGTAGGACTCCAGAGTCTTTGTAGTCTGCTTTCTACCCATTTTGAGGCAGGGCCCTAGCCACGCCCTTCCTCTAGGGTTCCCAAGCCTTTACTGTTAAGGGTTTTGCCCTGGGGCAAGAGTTACTATGTTTTGGGGGGGGGGGGGGGGGGGGGGGGGGAAATTTCCTTTGTCTCCTTGGTCGTTGGGGGTCCTGTTAGGGGTTTTTTTTTTTTTTTTAATTTCTGGGCTATGGAGTGGTAGTCCGAGGAGTATTTGCTGTCCTGGACAGGGTCCCCTGCATTTGGTTCTTACTTTGCTCTTTCCAGTCCCAGCCCTTTGGTGAAAGGCCTGGTAGTAGCCCTTGTGGTTGGTGGGATGACTTGCCCCCCTTGTTGGTCAGGCCTCCTCCCGGCCTGCCCCTGCACGCAGCAGTCGCTTCCCAGCCTGCCCCTTTGCATGGCACTCTTCAGGAGCTCCTCACTCAGAAGCCCAGGGCCTCATATCAGCTTCTGTCTTGATTCCCATATGCTCCATGGCACTACGCTGGAGCATGTTCATCATCCTACACCCTTCCCTCTCCCCTTTTACTAAGGACTATCCCCAGCCCAGAAGGCCTCTTGTTTTCCACTTGGAAAACTCATGAATGTTCTAGACAGACTCTCATGTGCAATCTTAGGTCTACATACCTCTTCCCTTGACCAAATAATAAATAATCCTGAATTTCCATTGAGAATATATAATCTCCATCACTACCAATCCTTCCCAATCATTTGCCTGCACCAAACCAAGTATGTGCTTTGGGCAGGTGTATTTCTGGGTATGTATGTGCCTTTTTGAGAGCAAGAAATGGCTTTTCTATTGGTATCCCCAGCACTTAGCACAGAGAAATCTTTGCACATTTTACTTGTTGAGTTGTTTCAGTCATGTCCAACTTTTTGGGACCCCATTTGGGATTTTCTTGGAAGAAACACTAAAGTGGTTTGCTATTTCCTCCTCTAGCTCATTTTGCAAATGAGGAAACTGAGACAAAGAGATAAATGACTTGCCTAGGGTCACATAGCTAGTAAGTATCTGGGACCAAATTTGAACTCAGGTCTTTCTGATTCCAGGGCTGGTGTTCTCTCCTCTGTGCCATCTAGATGCCCACTTTGCACAGAGTAAGTTCTTAATATATTCTTCATTCATGCATTAACTCATTTATTCATCCATCCAAAATTTCAGGATGGCTTGTATACCTTCCAAATTCTCCACATACTGATCAATTACCAATACAGTCACAGGGATGATGAGTGTAGGGATATGACAAGGATAAAAGCCATATTTCAAGAAAAAGAGTATGTTCTAGGTGGATTTATGAGTAGGGTTATTAAGGCAAAGTTTAATTACAGGTAGTAGAGAGAGGCAAGTGTCAGTGGAGAGAAGTATAACAATGGAATTCCTCTTCTAATATTGGGGGTAGTATACAGGGATGAGGTGTATCAGTTTTTTACTTTCAGAGTTACAAATAGGGTGGTTCAAAAATAGGTGAGACCCCGGAAGATAAGGTCTGAAAGGAATGTGTGTGTGTGTGTGTGTGTGTGTGTGTGTGTGTGTGTGTGATATGTAGTGAGTAACAGGAATGGGTGAGACAGAGAATATTCATTAGGAACCACTGAAATCTGTATTTGCTACTTTAGTAAATGGAATATTGGCTGAGGGAAAGTGAACTCAGAGGGAACATTCATGTTTCCATGGTGAGGTTAGCTGGGAGAGAAAAGCCCCATAATCTAGACCAACCACAGGAAGTAAATGTTGAAATGTCCCTATGATGATTCAGTGGTACAGGGAAGAGAGAGGCAATGTAAGAGGATGAAGACAGAGAATCATCAGCTTGGCCTGTCCGCAACCATTAGACTCCTGAAAACAGCTGCTATTCATCTCTTCCCATGTCCAATACCTGAAAGCAGAGTTATATAAGATGATTTCAAACAGTTGAAATCTAAGGCTGCTGACCTTAACAATAGCCATCTTCATTCTGAAGGAGCTACTTTAAATGTGCACCACTATAAAGGTCAGAGAACCTAGCATTCAGGAAAATAAGAGCAATTATCTCAAAATCAGCAGCAAGGGGAAATAGAATGGGTCGCTCTCCTTAGGTAAATGGATCTCTTTCATTCCCTTTTGGTCTCTTGTGTTTCTGTTTGCTAAATAAATTAAACCTTGCTCCAACCTTTTGTGGACAAAGAGTCTACCATCCAGTGAAATAGAGGGAAGACTCTAAGAAACAGTAGTAAGAAGGTTAAAATTAGCTAACTGGATTGTGTCTTATATTCTTTTGACATAGAAAAGATTATTGTTCAGGTATAGGTTGGATTAGATGACCTCTGAGGTCAATGCTAAGATTCCGTGATTTTATGTGTCTGTAAAATGTCTGAATTTTTAAGAAAAAGAAAAGGCAAAATCTGGCAATTATAGGTCAATAATCATTGGGACTTTGTATCTTAATGGGTCTCTGGCCTCACTGATGAGGTACACCATTCAGTGATGTAAATTACAATTTATCCATGCTTTTTCATTCTGTTGAACTCTTGTCCAAATCCTCCCATAAATCCTCCACACAATGTGCTAAGAACCTTTCTCTACCACCCTTGGCATGAAATGGATACCATGGGCCATCCATTGACCATCCCCTACTTTGCCTCCATGAATGTCCCACCTTCTTTTTCATTCATACATCTCCCTAATGACATCCTTAACTTTGTTTTTCCTATGTGTTGCAGCTGACTCACCCACCATCCCCATTGTCTTTTGTGTGATCCTCAACTTCAGTTTATCAATAATATGGGGTTCTATTTCTCTCAGCCACACAGTATTAAAAAAAAAAAGACTATTATTTTAAAAAAGAAATAAATGAAGGGCGGCTAGGTGGTGCAGTGAATAGAGTACCGGCCCTGGACTCAGGAGGACCTGGGTTCAGATCCAGCCTCAGACACTTAACACAAAAAATTGCTGTGTGACCTTGGGCAAGTCACTTAACCCCAATTGCCCTCCAAAAAAAAAAGAAAGAAAAATATGTGCCTTTCACATTTTTTCATGGGAAAGTTTCAAGGGAACATTTGGCATCATTAAAAGCACTAAACAACTTCCAAAAGCAATCTACCCCACATTCCCCTTCCCACTGCTTTCTAGAACTTCCTTTATATTTCCCTGGACATATATATGTATGTGTGTATACCTACATGCACCAGTTTTATGAGTTGTCCATCCAACTGAATATCATAGTCTAGACAATAGGCATTTTTCATTCATTTTTCCCTATGTAGATAATTAGGCTGAACTTTTTCAAGTGATTATAGGTCTCATTTAGAAAGTTCTGAAATGTTCTAGGTCCTGAAGCTACAATGAAATTTTAGAATGAATAATTAAATAGATGCCTTGTGAGTACTTAAAAATATAAGCCATGATTATTAAGAGGCAGAACAGTTTCACTAGGAACAGTTAATAGCAAAGTAATCTCATTTTAATTTTGATAGTATTTTTAATCAAACAGATTCAAGGAATGTCATAGACATAACATAGCTAGAGTTCATAAAGACATTTTGATGATCATGATGTTCTTCTGGACAAGGTGAAAAATGGGGTGGGAAAGTGGATTCATCATAGCTAATTGAAGATCATATCCAAACAGTGAAGAAGATTAATGGACTGGTGCTAACCTGGAGAATGGATTTGATCGATTTAAATAAAATATTGATACTGAAAAATGGGAGATGGAGAAGAGAACAGAAATCAACACAGACTAACACTACTTCCTAAAGAAATTTATCCAATATAAATCAATGGTGAAAACAAGGAGACTAAAAGAGAATAGTAAGTCAAAAAGTATTTGATGTTCTCAATGAGAGATATTATAACAAAAGACAACACCAATTTAGAATATAAATGTATTTGTAAAATCTTACAGAGGAGATAGTAGGAAATTAGAGGCAACATCACCTAATAAAACAGCAGGAAACAGTGGAAGAGAAAGCAAGTTTGTGAAAATCTTAGCAAATTACTTAACTGAACCAGATCATACTAGAGGATAAATAGGGATAAAACTGGAAGGACAATAAATAGATAAAAAATGGAAATGATGTGTTAAAATTTCTTTTTAAATCTCATTTTTCCTCCATTAATGACACAAGAGCTGCCACATTTGGACATTAATTTCATACTCCCCAATCTGCTTCCTGAGGAAATAGAAATGTCCCTAAAGAAAACAAATTTAGGAAGAATAACTGGATTACAATAAGTATATCAAGGAGAGATCATTCTAAAGGTATTACAATTTACAGAACATTGATAAATCAATCCTTCAGATAACTTCAAAAGGGTTGTTATTGTTCAGTCATTTTAAAGTTGTATCTGACTCTTCATGACCACATTTGGGGTTTCCTTTTCTTTGGCAAAGACACTGAAGTGGTTGGCTGTTTCCTTTTCTAGCTCATTTTACAGATGAGGAAACTGAGGCAAACAGGGATAAATTGCCAAGGGCCATGTAGACAGTATCTGAGGCCAGATTTGAAGTCAGAAGAAGAATCTTCCTGACTCTAAACCAGGTACTCTACCCATTGTAACCTAGCTGCCCAACTTAAAAAGAAAGAGGATATCAAATATACAGGGAAAAAAATAGCAGACTTTATTATTACCAAAATAAGCTAACAAGAAAATGTTTAAAAAGTACTGACCTACATATACCTGCTATCCCACCTCTACAAAACCTTTATGAGAATAATCTATACACTAATCAAAGGTATACATGACAATGATTTGAGAAGGGCATATGTAGGCTTTTGAAATAATGTTCGAAAACATACCACAATTTAATAGTTACACAATTTTCTGAAAAGAATGGAGAATGCAAGCTTCTATTGTGTTTATTGTTTGCTGACTTTTTTTAAAAAAGCATTTGATCCTGCAGAACAAAGTCTCCCTCCCAACAATGTATTCACAATGGATATGTCAAAATCATCTAAGACTCAGTCATCCATTCCAAAAGCACCTATTCAGTGCTTACTATGTTCAAGGCACTATGTTAAGCATTGAATTCCTTGAAATATGGAACAGCAGAGATAAATTTGTACAATGATCATCTGATTATTAATATCAAGCAAGGCATAAAACAGGGAGACATATGCTCATTAAAGGTGTTTGCCACTGTCATGGAGAATGTCCAAATAGAAGCGGAATTCCTTCCAGATGCTCCTGTTTGCAAATGACATTGTGCTCACTGCACAAAGTCCTGGAACATTGCAGAGAGCTCTCTAAATAAGATCCATAAGCATTCAAGAGGCCCAAGAATCCACAGAAGAAAAAAAATAGATAAAGAATGTCTATTGTTAGACCAGTGGTATCAAACCCAAATGGAAGCAGGGCCACTAAACCATATGTAAGCATCCCTCAGGGCCATATAATGACTTAGAAAACCAAATATTAACATTATCTATGTTCTATTGTACTTTAATTTGTTTTGTTAAACATTTCCCAATTTACATATTGATCTGGTTTGTGCTGTAATCAGCTGGGTCTTTGACACCTCTGGTTTAGACTATGATGTGCAATTGGGAGAATAACTTGTAGAGCTCATCCATCAGGGCACATATCTTCTACAGAAGGTGGTCCATGAGGTAGACCCAGAATCGAATAGGAAGTGCTGAGAGGTTTGGCTTACCTCTGGGAAACTGTACCGTTCTTTGGAAGACACCAATCTTCTCCTTGAAACAGAGTTCTGTCTTTTTAAAATCAATATTCCTCCAGTGATGTTTTATATATCCATGAATCATAGAACACTGCAGTCTCTGAAGAATTCAAACTGAGCATCACCTAAAGGGTAATGGGGAGTCATGTGATTAGAATGAATAGGCTGGAACTCATTACAAATGAGGAATTATGCAGGATAAGTAGTGTATAGGATGGCAGCACAGAAATCTAAAACTGGGGGAAAAGGATAAGCTAGTCATGTTGCAAGAATAAGGAACAATAATTCTTTGCCAAAATGGGGAATACAAATGATCTCTATGAAAGAGAAAATAGACCATTTTGAGCACATGATTTGAAAGACTTTTGCATAAACAAAATCAATGCAGTAAGGATAAGAAGGGAAACTGCTGAATGGGGAAAAGCATCTTCATCAAATATTTCTGATAAAGACCTGATATCAGGGCAGCTGGGTGAATAGAGCACTGGTTCTGGAGTTAGGAGGAAGTCAAATCCAGCCTCAGACACTTACTAGATATGTGACCCTGGGCAAGTCACTTAACCCTGATTGCCTCAAAAAAAAATCTGATATCCAAGATATATAAGAAATTAACACAAATATTTAAGACCAAGAGACATTCCCCAATTAAGTGGTCCAAAACTATCAATAGTCCTCAAAAGAAAATTTGAAAATTCTTAACCAAATGAAAGATTACTCCATACTATTCATAGTAAGAGGAATGCAAAGTAAAATAACTCTGAGGATTCACCTTACGAACCAACAAGTTGGCAAAGATGGCAAAAGATGGAAATAGTTAACATTGGAGGAGTTGTGAGAAGACAGGATTATTAATACACTCTTTGTATTATTATGAATTGGTTTAGCCTTTCCGGGAAATAATTTAGACTCGTACTCTAAAAAGTAACAATGAAAAGGTTCATTCATATCCTTTAACCCAGAGATCTCAGTGCTAGACATATACTCCAAGGAGGCCAAAGAGAAAAAAGAGAGAGAGAAAGAAAGCCCTCATAATGCCAAAATATTAATAGAGGCACTTTTTTGTGGAAGGGAAGAACTGGATATAAAGTGAGTTCCCAATGTTTGGGAATAAATAAATAAATTGTGACTCACAGATTAAGTAAATAAATGAATGAATAAATTGTGATTCACAAATGTAATGGAATATTAGTGTACTGTAAAAAAATGACAATGAAGAAGAATTTGAAAGAAACTTGGGAAGATTCATATGAAATGATGCAGAAAGCATCAAAAAGAACCAGGAAAACAATGCACACAGTGATTACAATATAAATGACAAAAATAATAAAAACAAAACTGAAAACGATGTAATTATAAGGACCCAGCTTGGCTCCAGACAGGTGTTGTTAGAGAGGTGGAAGACTGTAAGTATGGAATGCTGCACACACTACCAAGCATGGATGATGTATTTGTGGATTTTACTAAACTTTTTTTTCTTTTTAAATCTTTGTTACAAAGGAAGACTTTTTCAGTAGGTGAGGGATAGATTCAGGAATGAATGTTATGTAAAAATAAAAGGAAGGTATCAATAAAACATTTTTTAGGAGTAAGAGAAAAACATTGGCTAGTCTTCATGTTTCATGAAATATTAGTAGATCTAGAGAAATGCCTACAGCAGGTTGAGTAAACAACCTGTGGCTAATTTGTGAAAAGACATGAATAAGATACATCCCCATCTTCTCTGACCTCCTTACGAAGCCTTCCCTTATAACAAAGATTTTTTTTTAAGTTCAATAAAACAAAACAAAACAAAAGGTGTGTAATCTGCATTATAGGAAAGAATATCTACATCAATGAGAATATATATTCATTAGAATATTGGAGAATTCTACTAGTGATATAGATTTGTGTATCAAAGAATGTCATAATTTTGAAAGAATTACAATTTCAGGTCACCTAATGGGTAATGTAAAGGTATATGTTGGGTTGCAATATATATCTAACAAAAAAAATAATACCTGTACATGAAAAAGTGGTATAAAATATTATCAGGAAGATGTATGACTTGAAAAGGAGGGGAACCAAGTCATCAGTCTCATTGATATGCAGGGGGGAAAAACCCTATATTCTGAGTTGACCCTGATGTAAGACTTTTGGGGAGGATATGAAAAAGGAGTTATAGAGGATGAGAAGGCTTGGAGAAATGGTGACTGGTGGGGGTACTCATAGCAGCGAGATCACAGATCCATATAAATACTGAAAAGAAGTAAGTTAATTTGGAGAGTATTCCCTAGCGACAAGCCTCAAGACTGTGATTGGTCCTGTTGACATTTTTTTTATTGGAAGACATAGAAGGTATATTTATCAAATTTGTGACTACCACATATCTGAAACTGAGAGCAAATATAATACAAGATGACAGAATAAAGGTATCTAAAAGGCTAAACCAATTACCCAAATTTAAATCTTCAAAATAATTCAATGCATCTGTGGTCTCACCAATGTAATTATTTCCATCAACACTGCCTGCCCATTTTGTGGAAGTCTTGCTTACATACTCCCATAAGCTTGCCAAGAGTAGTCCACTTGATGTTTTGTGAGTGAGCCAAATGTAATAAGACAAAATTCAACAGGAACAAACTTTAGAGATTAATTTTAGGTTAGCTTTTTAAAAGCATCTACTGCATAAGGTGAGGGTAGGTGATAACTGACTTAAGAGCAGACCAAATAGAATAGACAGTTATGTTGATCTTCCAGTAAATCCCAATTAAGAAAACTTATTTTAGAGACTATGTATAGAAAGAGGTAGGAACCAGAAAAGTTATACATTTAAACCTAGTTCCAACATAAGTACTTACGTGATCTTCCTAAAGTCACTTGACCTGCCTGAGCCTCAGTTTCCTTATCAGTAAAAATAAATTAACTAATTAAATGAAGTTCATAATGCTTGCAATAGCCATTGTATAGGGCTGCGAAGACAGTATTTTGCAAACCTGAAAGTGCTATATAAATGTAAATAAATTTTTATAAATAGTACTATGGTTTCCAGAGAAGGGAAGTAACAACCCTACTCTACTCTGTGACTGGCAGAACATACCTGAAGTGCCGTCATTTCTGGTAGCCACATTTCAAGACAAACCAGAGCATGACCGCAAGAGTGAAGGGATATGAAACCATGTCATATGGAAAACAGTAGAAGGGAGTGAAGATGTTTAAATCTGAGAAGTGAAAACTTAAGGGTTTTTGTAAATTTGTAAAATCTGTAAAAAAAAAGTTTCTGTAGATAACTGAAGAGTGTTACATGGAAGAGAGTTTTGACCTATTCTATCTAGTTCCAGAGAACAGAACTAGGGAATAAAGGTGAACATTGAAAACATAAAGAACTTTCTAACAATCAGAGTTGTCCAAAAATGGAATGAGATGCCTCCTGGGTAATAAGTTTCCTTTCACTGGAAATAAAGAAGAAGAAGTGGGCTGATTATGTATAAGGGCTGTTATAAAGGGGATTCTTGCATCATATAGGTAAGAAGATAGTCTGGATGACCTCCAAGGTCCCTATCAACTTTCAGATTCTATATTTCTGTCTTTTGCATATAGAGGATGAGCCCAAGAAAAGCCTGAAAAACTCCTCCTGAATCCCTCTGGTGTTTCCTTGATGAATGAAGCCATAGTAAGCATGAATGCTGCTCTGCATTCCTTCCCTATAATCCCTTAGGATGGGAGAAGCTAGCTTGTTGATCTAGTCAGTCACAAAGTCAGGGCAAACTCTTGAAGATTAAATAGAGGAACACTGAGATGATTTCTACCTAAAATCAGTGGGCATTCATCTCTAGTATCCTGATCTCCTTTGCAATACCAAGACAGTTGCCCTCTGGAAGGTTAGCTCTTTGATAAAGTATGCACCTGCCTGGCCTTGGGGACATTCTTGGCCCTTTAATACCACATTAAGGATAATTAATTGATCCCCAGCTTGGACTTGTATCTTAAAAGTGAGAGCAAAGATAGATAAGGATTTGGAAGGAGAGAGAGAGAAATGCATAAAGCAAGGACTACAGGAGGACACTCAGACTGAATTTCCTGGGGCTGAAAATGAGTCTTTTCCAGGAAATCATGTTGCCTGATCTAGCAATAATGGAGATAGTAGCTGAGCCACGAGGACAAGCTGGGACAATTCAAGAGCTATAATAACTTGAGAAGATAGTTGTGGAAAAGCAATGGCAAAGTATCACTAAATTCCTGAACTGAGCAACGGAATTTCTTGACCAAGAGGATGCTGAAACTAAGGAACAATAAGAGACGGTGACTATATAGAAAATCAAATCTGCACTTTGCTTTTACTAGCAATGAGAGCAATTGTGAAATATGCAGGTTCATGGAGTGGGGTTAACTCTTTAGACACTTCAAGATTTCCCCATACTGGGAGATTGAGATTGAGGAGTTCAGGAGCAGAGAGACTCAACCCCAGGCTAGTCTAGAGAACAATATAGATAACCCTGGGATATAGAGGTCCATCAAAGACAGTGTGAGTTGCCTTGATTATTTGTGGGTTTAGGGGCACAGCCTTTGTGGTGTGTATTGGGTGAAATAAAGCCTGCTTATGTTTTATTTTATATTAGCCTTAGTGCTTACATGGGAACCAATGGCCTTTCCCCTTTTGTGGGCAGAAATACAGACAAAAGCAAAATTTTGAGGTTCCCAGAGGCATAAGCCAAAAAGAGAGTATGAGTATTGAAAATACCTCATGGATTTAACTAGAATTGGATTGAAAAGAGGATCAAAGAAGAAATAAGACATTTGCTCATAGTATATGGACGGATAATAACATACTAAGCTGAGTTGGGTTCAACTCCTCAGTTCTGATTTTGCTTCTGTTTTCTCTTCTAAGAAGAATGATCTTTGGATAAGAACAAAACAGTGAGCAGAGAAGAGAAACCAAAGATGAGAGAGAAGACAGTTGGAAAGCACCTAGGTGTATGCCATGAGTTCAATTCATCAGGTCTGAAAGACATCCTAGGGTACAGAAAAAATTGGCAGCTGTTATTGCTGAGCTCTGTCAGGGATCTTTGAAGTATTTTGTAAAACAGGAGAAGAATGGCAGGTCTAGAAAAGGGAGAATATTCTGATTTTCAAAAGGAGGGAAGAGAGCAGAATATACAAATGCTGGGTAGGGGTACCTAGGGTTCTATTCCAGGGGAAAGTTTAGAATATATTACTTTTAAAAATAAGTTTTAATGATGCATTTTTGGTTTTTACATCATCAGTTTTCCTCAATATCCCTCCATCCCCTTCTTTCAGAGAGCCATCCCATGAACAAATAGTATTTTTTAAAAACTGAGAAAAAAAAGAAGAGAAATCTGTATAATAGAATAATACATAAAAGTCTGAAAAATATGTGCAATCTACAACACTTGTGAACCTCCCACTTCTGCAAAGGAGTAGAGTGGGAGTATCATCTCATATCTCTTCTTTTGAGCCAAGCTTGTTCTTTATAATTTTGCAACATTGACTTTTGGTTTTTGTTTCATTTTGTTTTGTTTTTGGTTGTTCATAGGACATATTATTAAGAAATGGTTTGTGAGCCCTTAGAAAAGGAATCAGTGATCCCTAAAAGCCAACATAGCTTCATCAAGAACAGGTTATGCCAGACTAACCTCATTTCCTTTGATGACAAGGTAACTGGACTAGTAAATGAGGAGAATGCTGTAGTCATACCATACTCAAATTTCAGCAAAGCATTTGGCAAGATCTCTCATGTTGTCCTAGGGAATAAGAAGTGAGATATGGGAGACAGTAAAATTAGGTGGATTTAGAATTGATTAAATGACCAGATCTAAAGAGGAGTCATTAATGACTCAATGTTAACTTGAAGAGAAGTCTCTAATTTAGTACATCAGTGATTTAGTCTTAGACCTGTTCCCTTTAACAGTTTTTATCAATGACTTGGATGAAGGCACAGATGGAACACTTATCAAGTTGCAGGAGGTAGGAAGTTGTGAAGTTTAGCTAACGTACCAGACAATAAAATTAAGACCGCAAAATATCTCAACAAGCTAAAATAATGGGTTGAATTGAGTAATATATAATTCAATAGGCATATATGTAAAGTTCTGTACTTGAGTTTTAAAAAGTCAGCTTCACAAGAATAAGCTGAGGGAAGTATGACTAGTCAACATTTCTGTGAAAAATATCTGGGCATATTAGTGAACCACAAGCTCCAAATGAGTCAACAATATGATCTGGTCACTACTGTAGGTTACACTGAAATATCAGCTGTGTCCAGAATAAGGGACATAATTCTGATATATGCTCTCCTTGTAAAACTATGCCTGGAGTACTGGGTTCAGTTCCAGACACCCTATTTTAAGATCAACTTAGATAAGCTGGATTTGTCCCAAAGAAGGTAACCAGAATGGTGGAAGAAATGGTAGCCGTAAGAGATGAAGACTGTTGAACCACCAATGTTTAGTTTGGAGAAGACTTAACAAGGGGTGTGTTAGCAGTAATGGATGGGGTGTCATAAGGAAAATGGATTTTCCTTGTTCTATTAATTTTCAGAAGATAGAATTCAAAGCAATAAGTAGAAGCTTCTAGGTCAGATTTTGACTCGATGTTAAAGATAAATCTTCTTAACAAGTAGGGCTGTCCAAAAGTAGAATAGATTGCTGGAGACAATGGTAGATTCCCCCTCATAAAAGTTTTCAGTAAGGGACAGGATTATTAGTTACTGGAAATATGGAAAAAAGGATTTGGACTAGATTAAGGGTTCTAGATATTTTTTGGCAGTCTGCCAAATCCTAAAGACCCCTTCTTGAAACAGTGTTTTTGAATACAATTAAAAAAAAAAACAAACCCCAACAACTAAGATTACCAAGGAAACCCATTTTATAGAAATAGTTATCAAGCATTTTTTTTTAAGTTCACAGACCCCAGAATAAGAACTCCCAGATTAGATGGATCATAGTTCTACAGCTGGCAGTGACCTCAGAGGCCATCTAATTTAACTCCCCTAGCTAAGGTAAATGAAATAACTTACCCAAGGTCACTCAAGCTCTAAGTGGCATCTTTTCTTCACTCCACCTATATAAGTTTCCAGCTGGCATTATCATTATGGCGAAAGGTCATGGGGATCTTTAAGATGGCAGTTGGGCATGTGGATGTCATATTCTCAGCTTCTCTTCCTTACTTTGCATCGATTCGATTGCATGTTATAAAGGTCAGGATGTCATTCCAATAGGCCTGGAAAGTTCAATTAGAGAGTCAGCTTCAATAGGTCCTGTGAGAAGGTCAGCATTTAATAAAGGGGTACCAAGTCACACCTGCATCTGAATCCCCTTCTAGCACTACCAGTCAGGTTGAATTCTCCTGAGGTTGTACTGATGGCCACCCATCAGCTGCTTTTCTCACCCATCTCATGATTCTCTAGGCAAATTCAGTCTTCTCTCAAAAACCCCTATTTCACTCCTTTTGGGGGCAACTGAACCGAACTGAACCTGTGATTTCATTTGCATAGGGAGTTACCATTGAGGAACTCTCCTACCAATGAAGATTAACACTTTCCCTGCCACTTATAAAGAGTTGGCTGAAGCATCAGGAAATGAAGAGACTTACCCAGAATCACACATTTAATAATTTGTCAGAGATGAGACTTGAACTCAGTCCTCTTGACTGCTGGGCCATCTTTTTACCCTACTATATTACTATATTAACTCTCATAAATCACATGCCTCACACTTTCATTCTGTAACCCTGAACAATTACTTTCTTTTCTGGGGATTTCTTAGCTGTGAAGTGAAGAAGTTGGACCCAGTGGCCTCTGAGGTATATTCTAGTTCTAAATCCATGATTCCATGAAATAGCTAGATACCAAGTCTGGACTACAGTTTGTGTGTTTTTTTTCAATTAAAAGAAGCTAAAGAAGAGAGGGAGGCTGAGTTACAGGTGTTATTACCAATGCAATCACATATTTCATCCATGGATTCATGCCATTATTGGGCCTGATTGAAATTCAGTGTAGGGTGGTGAAGAGGCTACCAGACTAGTCATTGGTAGACCAAGTCTAGTCTTGACTTAGACACTTTAAGTAGCTGTGTAATGTCAGGCAAATAGAATCACATCTCATTTCCTATATTTGTAAAATGAGGGCTTAAACTAGGTGGGTGGGGGGGGTGGGAACTTGCAGTCTCAAGGCCACATGTGGCTTTCTAGATCCTCAGGTGCAGCCTTTTGACTGAGTCCAGGTTTTACAGAACAAATCCTTTGATTAAGGGGATTTATTCTGTGAAACTTGACTTCAGTCAAAAGGTTACACTTGAAGACCTAGAAGGCCACATGTGGCCTCGAGGCTGCAGGTTCCCTACCACTGGCTTACACTAAAGCAGAGGTCCTCAAAGTATGGTCCAAGGACCACTGGGGCTCCTTGAGAATCTTTCAAGTGGTTTGTGTGTTCCAAACCATTTTCATAACAATATTAAAACATTATCTGCCTATTAATATACTCATCCTCTTTCTAGCTACATATCTGTGTGAGGTCAGACTGCCTTCATATTCTTCAACCAAAACAACTCTTCACAACAGATTGACAGCAGAAGCAGATATAAGAATCCAGCTGGCTTCTATTAAACCAGACTTTGAAGAGATTTGCAAAAATATGTAAAACAATGCTACTCTTCTCACTAAAATGTTTTGTTTTGGAAAATATAGTTATTTTTCATAAAAATATGTCATTTCTGTTAACATGAGAGTGGTGTATTATTGTTATTTTTAAAATGATCTAATAAATATAAACATTTAGAAATTCATTTTCATTTCTAATATGGTAAGTATTGATGGATATAGCCCACATAAACAAAGAATAAACAAACAAAAAAATAGTCCCTTCAGGATTTAAAATGCTAAGATTCTGTGATTTGTAAAGAGTCCATGTGACCTCACCAATTTCCCTTCTCCAGCAGAAATTCCTGTAAGGCATTTGAGATACTGAAAAACAAAACAGATCACAGGGAGCTTGTAAATTTAGAGGCAAGAAAATGACAAGATTCAAAAACAAAGTATGGTCATTTAATCTGAAGACAGAAGAGTGACAAGATTTAAAAATAAAACAAAGCCAGGTAGGGACCTGCTTAGTTTCCTGAGATCAGGCCAGGGTTCTGACCAGGCCTTTGTAG
Source organism: Petaurus breviceps papuanus (assembly GCF_028583685.1). NCBI lineage: Eukaryota > Metazoa > Chordata > Mammalia > Diprotodontia > Petauridae > Petaurus > Petaurus breviceps. Next base: position 32,730,308 of record NW_027186296.1, on the reverse strand, counting down.
GTCACACAAGGAGATGTCCTAAGACACAGTCTTGCTATGAATTCTTCAGACCTAGCCCATGCCTGAGAAATAAAGGGGTGGTGGAAGTGAAGATTCAGAGGAAAGGAGACTTTATAAATTACAGAATCTTGGAGCAGGAAAGATAGGCCCTTAAGCTTCCGCCTGCTCTGATTTCCCTCTTTTTCCATGAGGAAATAGAGGTGACTTGCCTAGAGTCTCTGTCAATGACAGAAGCCAGATCTCCTGAAGCCCTAGTAAAAGACCCTTTCATGTAACCACTTAGTATACAGAGGTTAAATGACTTGTCCAGATTTTAAAGGAACAATCAATAACCCTTGGATTCAATATATTTCTACAAACATTTATACAGGCCCCTGTTTTCAGGTGCGCTAGATATTAACTGGGAAAGCATCTATGTTCTGGAGGCAGCTAGAATATTCAATGTCAGTATTTACACCTTGAAAATTGACAATGCTCTAGATAAGGGCTTGATTTATTGTTCTATTGATTGTCTAGACATAAGAAAGTGATGGATCAGGGGAAGCCAGGTGGCTCATCGAGTAAGAGCACGGGCTCCAGTGTCGGGATGACCTGGGGATCAAATCTGGGCTCAGATACTTAGCACCACACCCAGAAATAACTGGCCATGTAAACTTGAGCAAGTTACTTAACCCCGATTGCTTAGGAAAAAAAAAAGAAAGTGATGGATAAAATGTTAATAATGCAGATTAAACTTAAAAGTATGTCATGCATTATATTTTTTTTCAGAGCCTATCATTAAATACTTACCAGCTCATTGCTAGTGAGAGAACACCATTCCTCTCCTCATTAAGCTTAAAATCTAATAGAGGGATATAGCACATACACTAATAATAATAGCCTACATTTATAACTTTATAGATGGTGAAGTCTTCCAGATGCTTCTCTTTGGAGATGAAATGATGCTGATCACATAGATCCCCTGAATATTGAAAATGAGATCCATAGTCATTCAAATTAATTCTGTCTAAGGATCCTGTTGAAGTGATTATTCCACATCACACAAACATTGGCTTACTCAAGGGTTTCAGGGTGGGGAACCTGTGGCCTTGAGGTCACATGTGGCCCTCTAGGTCCTCAAGGGCAGTCCTTTGGTTGAATCCAAACTTCACAGAACAAATCCCCTTAATCAAAGGATTTGTTCTGTAAAAGTTATATTCAGACAAAAGGCCACACCCAAGGACCTATAAGGCCATATGTGGCCTCAAGACCACAGATTCCCCACATTCCAATAACCTCAGGCTGCAGTAGTTGTCAGAGTGGTTAAATAGCAGTCCAAAGAATAAAAATGAATCAAATCCATGGACAGAAAGGTTAAAAAGGAGTCAGCAAGGAGAGTCCCTGGGATCTCAAGAGCTCCTCACAAAGTACTAAAAATTATTTTCATACTGCTCTTGCCCAAAAGGTTCACAGTTGGGTCCAAGGTCAATCTAGCCCTGAGGGGCAAAGTTAACCCCAACTGCTCCAGGTCTACATTACAATTTTATTACTTACAACAGTCCTAGTTAGTGTTGTGGGAGTGCGGAGAGTTAATTCTCATCTCAGTTCTATCAGTATCCTGGTATATAACAGATAACACATAAGAAAAACTAAGTGGATGAAAAATGCCTGTTGTCCAGACTACAACACCCAGGTGAACAACTCATGGAACCAGTCCATTAGTGTGTATATCTTGGATAGACACTGCAGATAAGCAAACAGTGAGCACAAAAGTGAAAAGGTAAAGAGGCTGGAGTAAGTGAAAAGCATGAAATACTATTGTGTCCAAAGAATTAAAGGAATAGCAGAGTAAGTGATAGGCATGAAGAGACTACAATCCATTACTTATTAAGCATTGCACAGGAAGACAAGGGTAAAAAATCAAGATTCATGGGATCCTAGACTTCGAAGGAACTTTAGAGCACATGTAGTCCAACCCCCTTATTTTGTTTTATGATCAGAAAAGGAGGCAGACTAATCATGTGGTGAGTACAAGGAATGACCACGAATAGGCTATCTTCTCCATTGGTATGCAAACAATGCCGAGAGGTTGCCAGCATGTTGAGAATATGCCTGATGACTGATTTATGGGAGGATATAGGCAAGAGTCACATAGGATGAGAAGGTGTAAAGGAGCACCTTCTGAACCATTGGAGGGTATGCTTACATCAGTGAGCTTATAGGATCATAAATTTAGAGCTTAGAGGTCATCCGATCCAACCCTCTCATTTTATAGATGAGGAGTCTAGCTCCAAACAGGGAAAGTGATTTGTTCAGGATTATACTATGCCTAAGTGTCTAATGCCAGGTGTGGTGTCATGCACCTATAATCTTAGCTACCAGGGAAGCTGCCAGTTTAGTCCTGGCAGATCTCTTGAGCTCAAGCATTCTGATAGGCAACTGCCAATGCCAACTGAGTGTCTACACCCAGTTCAGCCTTAAGACAGGGAAGCCCAGGGAGTGTGGGCCACCAGGAAGGTGCCTAAGGAAGGCAAAACTGGTCCAGGTTAGTAAAGGATCAGGCCCAAGCTTCTGTGTCAGTCAGAGTGGGACTGGGCTACTGAGGAATATCTGAGCTTCCAGCCGAGGCAAGATATGGAGAAGCAGTCTCATTTTTTTTTTTAGTGTCTGACATGGTTTGGATATATCTTCTTGACACCAAGTCTAACACTTTATCTATTATATATACATGTGTGTACATGTGTATATACATATATGTGTATACACATATTATGTATATGCACATATATTTCTAGTCATAGCTCCATCAAAGTCAGTATTATACAAAATGATATAAGATGTGGGAATGAATGGAAAAAAAAAGAAATAGAAAATACTACACCACATAAAGCAACTGTACCAGAATATAAGCAAGGCAAGGCTATATCTGTGTGATATTATTCCAGAAGATGATCAAACCCTTGTCTATCAGACAAGGAAGGTTGGGATGATGGGGGAAGAGGGAATTCTGCCCTTTGATCCTTTCTAGGAGTTGGAGAGGAAGGAGCAGCAGTCACCTAAGGACCTAGACACCCAGCCCAGCAGAGATCTAGGTCAGATGACTTTGGCAAGGGTGTAGGTGCTTAACAAATGTTTAGTGATTGTTTATTGATTATTAATTCCCAGTAAATTTCATGACAGAATGGGTTATTAAACAAACAGTAGCATTCAGAGCAAGGACTAGAAAGGTCTCCCCTTTCTTCTACTTGCCTTCCTTTTCCTTGTCCTTACCAAGATCCAGTTGTGGTTCTTCATATGACAGCCACAAAATTAACTGATAAATATTTGCCCAGCCTTGTGCTAGCAACTATGGAAAGGTTACAAGAATAGAGGAAAGGTAGCTCATTCAATAAATCTATTCAATTCAACAGATATCTTTTGAATTCCTCCTATGTGTTGGATGAGTTCCTCAATAAGTTTACAATATGGTGGGATTGTATTAATCAATAGATAATCACTGAGGGTCTATTACCTACCAATCAGTATGCTATGACTCTATGACCTACGTACTAGTCCAGTGAATCTGAGAAAATTGTTGTGTTTGTCCTTCATTCTTGAAGGGGAAACTTCTCCCAGTTTCAGTATCCCCACCTGTAAAGTGAGAGTAATAATTGCTATGTACCATGTTTCCCCAATAATAAGACCTATCCTGAAAATAAGCCCTCTCCTTACTGTGTAAGATTCCTCTAAAATAAGCCCTCCCCCGAAAATAAGCCCTATTGAGATTGCTACTGTAGTGAAGGTGATCCCCTGCGCTACACGCTACATTACGGTACCCTTTGTATGCACCTCCCCCCCCCCCGGCGAAACGCACGCCACGCTCCGAGCTGCATCCAATCAGAGCTGCAGCAGTGAGCGCGTCATCCTGTTCATCCCCAGTGATTTGCTTGCTGGCACCACTGAGAGCAGTGCTGCGGAGGAGAGCTGAGACAGGACAACATAAGCCCTCCCCTGAAAATAAGCCCTCTGGTGTTTTTCTTTCCAAAAAAATTAATAAGACAGTGTCTTATTATCGGGGAAACACGGTAAGATGGTTCAAAGATTTGTTGCTAGCCACATATACATAATAAAGGCACAAATGTGGAGTGGGGATTGAGGTAAAGGTTTCTGGTTTTTGTTCTTGCTCTTTCCTTCTTCCACTTCATTTTCATGGAAGATAAAAGAGTCTTGAGAGGAGGTGAAAACTTCAGGGTCTGAGACTTACACCGCTCTTGGGAAATTTCTTTGATAAACTCTCCCAACCTAAAAAAGAATTTGAGGATACAAGATCCTCAAAAGGGACTGAGCAGAAGGTACAAGTAATTTCTAATCCTAAATCACATAGTTGTCTGGACAATGGATTGTGATTCAATTGCAAACACAGTAATTTCAAAAGTAGATTAAATACTTGTGGGCTACACTTAAGTCAGCAAAAGACTATCCAAAGTCAAAAGCTAGAAGCATCAAGAAGCTCCACAACCACGTGTTCATGGAAGAAGACTTAGCTATTGGCCATAAGACCAGTGGGGACCCCCAGTATCTGGCAAAAACTGTATGCCTGCTAGGATCAGGCATGTCATGAACAATGTGATGAAAACACCAAAAGACTCCACTAGCATTGAAGGTGTGAATTGGTCCTCCATGGTTAGGATTTGTTAGCTGTGGTTTTTGAATGAACATGGACTCATAGAGAACCTTGAATCTCTGGATGACCTCAGTTATTATACTGTTTCTCTGGTACTTCCACTTCATTCCTATTCCACTTCTCTTTCCCCACCCTCCTTCACATCCGAGCTTTATAGATTTGAGTTGAAAAGGATCCTAGAAGGTATCTAATTCAACCCCCTCATTTTCTGGGAGTTCTGCAGGGGAGACTAGCATGTCATTGGAGTTACCTTGGGGAGTCTCATCCAAGGTATTTAATACTGTACATATCACCTGAAGAAACATCATATTTCCACCTCAATCCCTTGCTCTAAATTTCTACCTTTGTTATTTATGTGTGACTAACAACAGCCTTCCCAGGATTTGAGCTGTCCTAACCCCAGATGAAATTACTTTATACTTATTAGTTGTGTGACTAAGTGCAAATCACTTTGTCTCTCTGAGTCACAATTTCTTCATCTGTAAAATAAGGATGATAATACATATTTAGTGGGTGTTTCTAGACATTGTTTTGAGACCACATGACCTCTGTTGATGAGGATTTTGCTCAAGCATTGATGATGACTCTTAATAAGGTATGAATTGCTTGCCTTGTCTTGGGTTGGTCCACTGACATAACAATGAGAATAATTAATTGATTCATAGCCAATTCTTAGAATTAAACCCTTGGGCTAACCTCTTGTATTTGGCCTTTAAAGGAAAGAGCATAAATACAAGACAGATAAATAGAACAAGACCTGGGAGGTCTGATAGAGCCTAGTCAGACACACATGGACTTGGTTTTTTTTGGAAGAAAGCCTGAATAGCCACATGTCCCCTCCAGAGAACCATGTGGTTAAGGAAAATATGTGCTTCGGGGTAACACATGGTCCCAGGGATGGCCACAAACAGAGGTAGCATCGGGACTTTCAGGGGTTCCCAAACCAAGTCATAAACTATAGGACAAAGCTGGGAGTACTAGTGAGTAAAGTGTTGGAATCATAGAAGAGATCTTGAGCCAAGTTTCTTAGACTAAGGTTGATCCAAAATCCATAAATAAGAAAGCACAGAACTGTGGTAGAGAGGAGTAAACCCAGACTTTGGTCTTCACTGGTAATGTGAGTTATGTGGACTGAGCAGGTCTGAAGAAGGAGGGGAGAGTTTCTATTGACTTGGAGTGCTTTCACTTTGTAGGGGGGACCTACCAAATCCGGCACTAGAAATGTAGATACCTACATAGAACCCTGACAGATGGGGATCACCAGAGGATTGGGCCATTGACTCTCTAGCAACCCCAAATTCCTTTTCTCTTGGGGATCCCCACCCAGGGTAGTACGATCAGTACAGAAGATAACATAGGTCCCTGGAGAAATGGGGTTTACCCTAGACAGGAAAAGCATTGTTTTAATTCAAGTGTAAATCCTTTGTATTTTTTCTTGGGTTAAATAAAATGTATCCTATATTCATTATTAGCATGTTTGCATAAGGACCCATTTCCTTGGCTCTGATGGACTAGACACAATGCAAATTCTGAGGTAACCAAGAAAAACCCTGGGTAGAAGCACAAGTCAAAAAGAGTCCTTAGTGAGATGCCCCCCCCAAGATAAAACCCAATCCTTGTAAATCCGAAGCTTTATTTCTAGGTCATGGGCTTGTACCACCAGGTCTCAAAGAACTGTTGTAAGGAAAAAGGGATTGTAGAAATGTGTTTCGTTATAGATGATATGGGTCTTGAGCTGTTCGGAAAGGAAGGGTCTATTAGAATAGTTAGAAGGGAGAACGATAGCATTCTAGGAGAAGGGAACAGGCATTTCAAGAGCAAGGGTTTATCTTAATTTGGGATTTCCTCCAGTACCTAGCTCATGGCTCTACTGCCTGGAGATACTTAAATGTTTTCTGTTTCTTACAGCATTTACATTTGTAAGAACATATTCAAGGAGGTAGGAATGAACAATTGATAGGAAAATGGAGTTGGGGAAGGGAATGAAGTGACTCTGACCTAGCTTAAGCAGAAGAGTACTTAACTGCTTCCCTGTATTTTTATTTGTATGCTGATATAGATATAGATATTTGTATTGCCTAGGCATGGAAATGAGGATAAATAGGGGAGGAAGGTTAGAGGGGCAGGCGGATGAAGATGCCTATCCATCTAGATCTGAGATGGCATATTGGAATAAGGACAAGTAATGCATTGGTTATTCTTAAAGAGGTGTTTGGGGTAGCTAGGTGGTGCTGTGAATAGAGCACCGGCACTGAAGTCCGGAGCACCTGAGTTCAAATGTGACCTCAGACACTTGGTGCTTAACTAGCTGTGTGACCTTGGGCAAGTCACTTAACCCCAATTCCCTTCCCTTTCCCCTTCCAAAATTTTTTTTTAAAAAGAGAAATGCTTGAGGATATTGTGTAATGATTAATTTTACCCCTCCCACTCCCTGCCAAAAGTCCAGGAAATGCCTCCCTCCTTTCATCCAACAGGTTGGGCTACCAATAGGTGTGGGCTATCAGACATGGTAACTGAGGCTGTTTTTTCTTTGTTGCAAAAGTTAAGTTCACTCAGAGGATGAGGGGTTTATCCTTAAATAGCTGTGATGTAAAAAAATAAAATGAAAAAAATGCATCAATAAAATTTATTAAAGGGAGGGGAGAAGGGATGACTGATTCCTTCCTAACTCCAATTAAGGCAGGTCACCTGCCCCCCCCCCCCCCCCACACCCTGTTCGCCTACAGGTAAAATACCGCCCCCTCCCCCCCATCCTTCCAACCTCAGCCCCTCTGTACCCTGATAGGAGGCTTCTCCCCTTGGTAAAGAGCTGCTGGGGTTGCTACCACTCCAGATGGTCTTTTCCATTCTCCTGCAAACAGAATCATTTGTGCCCAATGAGTCTTTGGTTTTGATTAGTTAAGTAAGCGAAAGAATCAACAGCTTCTGGGTGTTGCCCTAAATGTCTCCTCTCTCGCTGGGTATTTTTAGTCGCATTTAATTTGGCAGCCGGTTTAGCACTTTTGATTTCAGTATGATTAGTTAGAGGCTTGTGTGGGTTTTTTTTTTCACCCGTCTCCCCCAAGGGGACTGGGTGTTGTTTTGACTTTTATGTGCTACAATAAAAACTTTCATTGTAGCAAAATGTTTGCTCGTCAAAATTAGCTTGGTTAATTCCAAAGAATTGTTTCATCTTGGCTCCACAGTCATCGGGAATCTTTTTTACAAGACGAATTGGCCACCAGCCAGCTAGCTCCTGGCCAATTCCTCTGTAGTGCTGATCCCACTGGAATTTACCTTAAAGACAAAATAGGCTAGTCTTAGCTCTTGAACCTGCTCTTCCCAACGTGTTAGTCAGTTGATCTGCTCGCTGATGATGGGGCAGGGCAAACCGCCAAGGTTTGTTGGGTTTGGGTTTTTTTTCTTACAGACACACAAACATAGGCACAGACCTGCTCTGACACACACATTCACACATCCGCATGCAGCCACAGACTTCCATAGACAGGCAGTCTTGTGCAGATGCAAACACAGACATGCATAGGGACAAATACACACATGTGCATAAGTATACAGAGGGAAAATCTGACGTGGAGACCCCCCACCAGACAATAACAAGGCATGAGAGACACGTGCAGATACACACACTGTCACAAGCTTACATGAACATATCATAGACATGTGTGCAAATACACAATGAGGTAAACATACACAGACACAAATGGCTGTCCACACAATGATGTAAGCACACAAACACACCCACGGACACAAGCTGTTAAGGACTGGTAAGGGGTCGTCTGAATTTGTTTTTTTGAGTTGCTATATTTTCCAAACACACTGAACCCAGAGCATTAGACACACAAGAGCATACATAAACATAAATATGAACAAATGCACACAAAGCATTTATATACAAATACACACTGGGGGTGGCTAGGTGGCGCAGTGAATAGAGCATTGGCCCTGGAGTCAGGAGGACCTGAGTTCAAATCCAGCCTTGGACACTTAACACAAAACTAGCCTTGTGACCTTGGGCAAGTCATTTAACTTCAATTGCCCTACCTTACACCCTCCAGAAAGAAAAAAAAAACACTCTCCCCCCAAAAATACAAATACACACATCTCTGATATACAGAGACACAGATACAGACAGGTAGCCATATAAACACACATGCGTATGTAACAACACACAAGGAAATAGAGATACACATTTAAAAGGAAGCACATTTAAAAATACACATGGACATACAAAGTGTCATCTTGAAAACATACAAGGCAGTAGACTCTGGGGAATCCACAGATCATAGGATTGATCCCAGTGTCATTAGAGTTAGCTACTTCAAACTTAGTTCTTACAATATCTAAAACTAACGGCTCCCCCCCCCAAAAAAAAAACAAAACTATGACACCCTCTCCTTCTGGAAGCCCAGTCTTGTTTGCTCAGCGAAGGGTAAGCCATGCTTCCTCCAAAGCTTCCCCTCAATCCCCACCCCACCCCCAACTTTCCAACCCTGTCAAAATCAAGTAGGGAGGGATGGCAGGTCAAAGGAATAATTTTTGTAACCAGCTAAGAAGAGGGGAAATCTTCCACTCTTCCTATTTCTCCCTGCCTAGTCTATGGGCGTTTGCTGACGTAGAAGGGCATTGAGAGGCGGGGTGGAGGGGTGAGGAAGATCACTTTTACAGAATAGCCCCTGAGTGATCCCAAGGGTTATCCTGTATCGGACACATCACCTTCCTTCCAATTCCTCTTCTTTTCTCTGCTCTTTTCCTGCCCCTATCATAGATTTCAAGTTTTAAGGGACTTTAGAAGGCATCAAACCTAGCTCCCTCATTTTACAAATGAAGAAACAAGAGACTCAAAGAGTTGGAAAACCTGCCCAAGGTCACACAGTGACAGAAATGTAATTTGAACTCAGGACATCTGTATCCAAATCCAATGATCTGTCTGCTGCATTTGCTGTGGAGAGCAGGGATAACCTATGACGCAGGGGTCTAGTGTACTGTCCTTTCTTAATCATCAACTGACAAATTGGCAAAGTTCTGTTGTCAGGGATGGCATCAGTCTTCAAAAATGAAGGACGAACAACAAAAGCATCAGGGGCTGTGCTCAGTTCAATGACGACTAAGACATAGTCTCTGCCTGTGAGGAGTCCAGCTGGAAGAGGTAAGATATACATACTCATTTTAAAAAAAAGAAGATTGGGTGGCATATCATGTCAAATGAGGAGGGTAAAGGATATTTCTGTTGAAATAAGCATAGAAAGAGCATTGGTTCTGGAGTCAGGAGGACCTGAGTCCAAATGTGACCTCAGATGTCACCTGTGTGACCCTGGGCAAGTCACTTAACCCTAATTTCCTCTAAAAAACAACAAAGCAAAACAAAAAGAAATAGGTGTGGAATGAAATGGTCAGGAAGACTTCAGGGAGATTGTGAGATGTGACCTGGTCCTTCAAAAATGAGTTGGCTTTTAATTTGGAATTTAAATGTATTTCAGAGGTCATCTAATCCAGCCTGCTCAATATATAGAAGAGAAAATAGGACCAGAAGAATGAAGTATCATTATCTACTTAGTAAGCAGCAGAGTCAGGGTTCAAACCTGGGTCCTCTGACTTCAAATCCAGGGCTCCTCCCACAGTCTTTTAAGGCTGGGAAGACATTCCTTAGATCATAAGATTAAAGCTGGAAAGGGCCTTAGAGACAACTGAGCCTCCTCTTATTTTTCCGAGGAGGAAATTGAGGCTCAGATAGGTTCAGTGACTGTCCAAGGTCCCACAGCTAGTATCTAAGGTAGGATTTGGACTCAGGTTCTCTGGATCTGCTCCCGGAATCAGAAATAAGAACCAAGAGTCAATGAGTACTATAATCTCTTTGATGGAAGCAGAGGGTGTATCTAGGACAATAGTGGGAGATGAGGCCAGAAATATAGGTGGGGCCAGATTATGGAGAGGCCTGAAGGACTTGCAAAGAGATAAGAGTTTTATTCGGTGGCCACTGGGAAGAGGCTGGAACTTTTGAAACAGAGGAATGAAATTATCAAAGCTGTGCTTTGTTCTGCCTCCCAAGTTCAAGACCGGAGTTTCCCAGGGCTGGAATCTGTTGGCTACTTGCCTTGCAGAACAGGCCCTTTTCCCTTCCCACCTATGAGTCTGGGTCAGATGTTCACAATAAGGTCTTACATTTGCATAGAGTTTAGTTTACAAAGCACCTTCATATATATGGTCTCATTTGAGAAACCACCGAAACCCTTACGGCATTGATATGTGAAACAAGCAGGGTCATTGAGTTTGGACTACAGGCCTGTCCCTTCTCTACAAATATTTATCCAATGCTAGTGGTGTGCGTGGGGCTGGAAGCCAGGTGGTGGTACCCTGAGATAAGGAGGCCATTTTGGCAAAGTGCTTGGGGGTCTCAACATGCCTTTCAATCCTATGAAGTAACTTGAACTGAAACCTTTAAGATATTCCTCATCCCTCCACTAGCCATCCCTTCAGACTGTTAAAACTCCCAATCATGACTGGTTTCACTCATCAAATATCAGACTGAAATCTCATTCCTGCCTAATCCCTTGGTCTTTGGTTCCTTGTCTATAATTTGTCAGAATTGCTGTATTGTCAATGATTCAAGCTCAGCCCAAGATTCTAGGACTCAGGCATCTGACCTGAACCCTGGCCTTTCACATCATAGTAGCCAATACCTGCCAGTACAAATGAACCATAGTAGCATATAAACTGTTTTCTTAGGTGTAACAGGGGGAAGCAGGAAGGGTCCAAACCCAATGAGGAAGACTTGACATGCTCAGGGAGAGGACATATTCCTCATGCCCTATAGATATTTAAATGACACTTTCCCCTTTCTTAGTCCAAAGATCATGGCTTTTTCACCACTCCCTCTTACCCTCCTGCTGCCTTTAAAATTGCCTGAGGTACCAGAGCAAGTTAGCAGGAAGCCAGGACCTTCTCACTTTCCCTAGCACACTACCTCTCCTGAAAAGGCAAGAAGATTGCTTCTGGTGTCCTTCATCCATGCCTCTCCGCCCCCTACCATGCCTGCTCAACCTCCTAGCTAAGCACGGGAGGGGGACCTTTATGCTCTTCCTTGTTTGTTGAGAACCCTCTCCCCAAACCTGCCCTCCTGGATACTTCAGTGATCTCTGGAGAGCTTGTGGTTCTCCCCCTTCTAGAAAAACCTCCTCTCCCAAGCTCTTTGGGATCAAAAACTGTTTCCTTTTTCTTTCTTTTTGGTCTTTGAATCCTCAGAGTCTAGGTAGAGGCATGTGGTAGAGCTTAATTAATGCTTATTGAATTGAATTAAATTGAAAAAGGGTTCATAAACTCATCAAGATGGAAATGACTGATAAAGCTGTACATGCTAAGAAAGTCCTCACAATCTGGGGAAGTTTTTTTGTTTTTGTTTTTTCTTTATCAGGGGACAATTCCTTAACCCAAGGCAATGAAGAGCTCAGGGTAGAATTTTAGGCACCATTAGACAATTATATTGTCTACCAGAGTCCCTTGTAGATCCCTCTACTGATGATCCAAGTAGTTCTGATACATCTAACCTAGATTCCAGCTGAGTCAGCAGGTGGCTAACCCCAAATACAGAAGAGCTTTGTTGTCCATTTAATAGAATGTTTCCACTGGTATTCAAGTCTGGTGACCAACCATAAGCTTCATTATCTTCCGCTGGTTATAATAAACCCATGGTAGGAAGAAACCACTGAGATCAGCTAATCCACCCTCCTTTCCATGAAGGAATCCCTTGTATAGCATCCTAACAAATGATCGTCAGGCCTCTGTTTGAATACCTCCAATGATGGGAGGTTGTTAGACCTTGTTAGACCATCCCACTTCACACATCACCAGTCGTTAGAAAGTTCTTTCTGTCAAGCCAAAATCAGCCTCCCTTGTAACTATCACCCAGTGATCATAATTTCACCCTCGGGAGCCATGAAAAATAAATCTACTCTCTCTTCCACTTTGAAAGAATTTTTCAATTGTTTGCAGATGGCATGGTTTCTAGGCCCTTTACTATAATCATTCCCTTCTTATGGACCTCAGTTGATGATTCATCAACATTCTTTCAATGAAGTTATTCAACTAACTAATTGTGTTCATTCACCTAATTGTACCATTATCCAGCCCACATTTCTCCATCTTCCATAAAAAAAGCTCCCGTTTCATAAGACTTGTTTTTAGTGAATGCACATTAGCCCCTAGTAATCACTATTTTCTTCTCTAAGTGTGGACAAACTGCCTATTTCAAAATCTGTGCTAGAAGTCTTCTAACAGTGACATTTAACCAGTCTGTAGCTTTGGGGAATCTCCTTTTTCCTTGTGTGGGAACCAGGACAATCAATATTTTCCTGTTTCCAATCTTAGGGCATACCCCCTGTTTACTTCAGGTCCTTAAACATTACAGACAGCATTTCTGGGATTAGAGCTGCAAATTCTTTCAGTTCCCTGGTATATAATTTGTCTGGGCCTAGAAACTTGAACTCATTAAATTTATTAGATGCTATCCTATCATCTCTTCTCTCTTAGCTTCTAATTCCTCTTAATAATGCTTCTCCTGCCCTTCCCAGTATAAAGATAATTTTCCTTCATGGAGAAGATGGTGAAAAAAGTGGAAATTGAATAATTTTGTTTCTTTCTGGCATTTGTGAAAGAGCAAACCATCTGCCATAAGCAGTGGGCTGGTCTGTCCTCATTTTTCTTCTCTGAAGATAGCTTAAAAAAACCCCAACAATAACAACTCTCCTTCTTAGTGTTTTTCATAAACCATCACTTCATTCCATGCTTGAGTTTTGGGGTTTTTTTCACTATTCAAACACGTTCAGGTCATTCATTTGAGTTCTTTCTCTTTAGATGCTCATCCTTACCAACACATCCTTTAAAAATCTGAGCACTGAATTCCCCAAGGAGCCTCACTGGTTTAAGGAGTTGCTGCGTCCTTTTTTTTCTCTTTGAAGCCATTTGTGATTGTAGTGTCAAAATTTCCATTTTTTTAAAAGAGCCTCTCATGCTTTTGTTTGTTTGTTTGTTTTGCCTAGGATAGTGGTTCAGAGAGTACTCACAAGTCGTTCCCACTGATCAGCACAAAAGCTTCACTGTACTCTGTTTCTGACCTAAGCCAATTCACGGCTCCTTAGGCAATCTGATCCCCCACCCCCACCCCAGCTCCCACCAACCCTGCGCTCTGGAACTCCCCACAGTATTGCTGAGCCTCATACTAACATTAATTAGCCCACTGAAATTCAGAACTCCCTGGTAGCTGGAATTACAAGTATAGATTACCACATAAAATCTCTCATCCCTTTAGTGCCATATTCCAGTGGGATCATACTTATCTTTTTTTTCCCAATTTTTTTTTTTGGAGGGGGGAAGGCAGGGCAATTGAGGTTAAGTGACTTGCCCAAGGTCACACTGTTACCGTGTTTCCCCGATAATAAGACCTATCACGAAAATAAGCCCTCCCCTTACTGTGTAAGATTCCTCTAAAATAAGCCCTCCCCCCAAAATAAGCCCTATTGAGATTGCTACTGTAGTGAAGGTGATCCCCTGCGCTACACGCTACATTACGGTACCCTCTGTATGCACCGTCCCCCTTCCCCCCCGGGTGAAACACACGCCACGCTCCGAGCTGCATCCAATCAGAGCTGCAGCAGTGAGAGCGTCATCCTGTTCTTCCCCAGTGATTTGCTTATTGAATAAAGGTACATTTTTTTGTTCACATTTACCTGTTTATTAAAATTGCTGTCAATGTTCATTAAAATAAGCCCTCCCCTGAAAATAAGCCCTCTGGTGTTTTTCTGTCCAAAAAATTTAATAAGACAGTGTCTTATTATCGGAGAAACACGGTAGTAAGTGTTAAGTGTCTGAGGTCAATTTTGAACTCAGGTCCTCATGACTCCAGGGCAGGTACTCTATTCACTGAGCCACCTAGTGAATGGCATGATGATTTCTTTGCAAAGAATTTCTTTACAAAGTCCCTTCACTAACTACCTCTCCAGCAACTCAATTCTTTCTTGGTGGTCAGAATTAGCAGAGGCAGCTTTTCAAGTCAAAAGAATTGGGTTTAAATCTTTGTTCTGCCAATTACCATCTAGCAACTTAACCTTTTTTAGACTTCAGTTTCCTTATCTGTAAAATGAGAGTTTTAGACTAAATGGTCTCTAATACTCCCTTCCAGCTCTAAATCTTGTGATAAGTCCAGAGCAGCAGTTCCCTTAGGGTGAGGAGTGGAGACCCTGTCTCATACTACAACCAAAGGGCAATGGCAAGCCAGGATACAGCATCTGTCTCCAACTTCCTTGGACTGCAAGGTTCTTTGGAGTTAAGCCAGAGGTCATTCTAACCTGGAACAGCTTTGCTATTGGCAGACCACCCGCACTCACTCCTGACTGGAATGCTCAGCATTGGAAGCAAATTTTGGAAAAACCATGGGATAAGCAAAAGACTTTCCCAGTGTGCATGAGTGTCTGGAATTGGGCATGTGGCCCTCCCCTCACTTTACCTTTACAGGAATAACAATGATTTTGATAGCTCACATTTCTTTTTTCTAAATTTTAAAAATTTTTATTTTTTGTTATTCTGAAGTTGGCAAACACCAACAAACTAAACATTTCCATATAAAGAAGAATGGGGGAAAAATAATTGGATATGAAACCATAAATCCTATCTTATACAGCTTGGCTTGTGTGTGTATGTGTGTGTCTGTATGTCCGTGTGGATGGGAAGTGGGGAGTTGGTGTGGGTGGGTGTGGTGTGAGGGGTTAAGTATATATGAAATTCAATATATTATTTCCAAAAGTTGTCCTGCTTCTCCATGTTTCCCTCAAAATCCCCTTCTGTTCTCTTCTGTGTGTTTTTAAATGACTTGTTAATATTATTTTCTTTCTTTTTTATATCACTGCCATTTGTCCTCCCTCCCCCAACTAATTCTCTCCCTCACTTCTCCCATCTAGCAAAACAGAGCCACATATTGTCCATGTCTAAAAATAGGTCTCATTCAGCCCCTCTAGTACATAGCCTCTCTATCGAGAGGCAGAAAGTATGATCATGCTTGGTTCTTTGGAGTATTGGTTAATTGTTGCATTGATCAGAATTCAAGGCTGATTTTCTTCACAAATTTGTATACATTGTATACATTGTTCTCCCTTTTCTGTTCACTTCATTTTGCATCAGTTCATACAAATCTTCCCTAGTCTCCCTAAATCCATCAATTTTGTCATTTTTTCTCGTACAATAGTGTTCCATTATATTCGTATGCTATAACTTGCTCAGCAATTGCCCAGTTAATGAATACCCTCTTAGTTTCCAATTCTTTGTCAAAACTAAAAGTGTTATTATGAAAAGTTTTGTGTAGATGGGTTTTTTTACTCTTTAATAGTCTTTGGAGTATATGCTTTGTTGTGGCATTTCTGGTCAAATAGTAGGTACAGTTTAGTGACTCTGGTGGGGTACAAGTCCAAATTACTTCCCAGGATGGGTATGGCAATTGACAGCTCCACCAGCAATGCATCAGTAAGCTTGTCCCCAAATATCCTTTCCAACAACTGTAACTTTTCTCTTTTGTCAATATTGTCATTCTGACGGGTGTGAGGTAGAACCTCAGAGTTGTTGCTCCTATTAGTAATTGGTGGCATTTTTTATTTCATATGGTTATTGATAGCCTGGTTTTTTTCTTTTTGCTTTTTGTGTGTGTGTGTGAACTGTCTATTCATATCCTTTGACCATTTATCTACTGGAGAATAGCTTTTAATCTTGTATATTTGAATCAATTCCCTTTATATCTTGGATACCAGACATATCAGAGAAACTTGATGAAAATATTTTTCCCAATTAACTATGTCTTTTCTGATCTTAGCTGCATTGATTTTATTTGTGGAAAAACTAATCAAATTTTAGATAATAAAAATTATCCATTTATCTTCAACAATCCCTATCTATATCTTGTCTGATTACTAATTCTTCCTCTATCCATAGCTATAAAAGATATCACCTTCCATCTTCCTTTACATCACATATGATGTAATCTTTTTTTTTTAAGTCATTGTTAGGGTATAGTGTTAAAAGTAAGTTAAAAATCATGGGTCCTTAATGAGGATACATGAACTTCTTTTAAACACTTTAGTAACTTTAATAATTGGATTCCTTTATCATTCTGTGTATTTTATTTTATGCATTTAAAAACATTATTGAAGAAAGTGTCTATAAATTTCTTGAGACTAACAAATAAGTTCATGATGTAAAACATTTAAGAAACCCTAATCTGAACTTAACTTCTGCCAGACTACTTTAATATTTTCTCAGGACTTTTTTTTATAGAATAGTGAGTGCTTTTTGTAGAACAGGAAATTTGTTTCAAGTCAAATTCTTTGGGTTTATTTAACACTCTGCTATTATGTTCTTTTGTTTTGGGGGCATTGTGTTCCTAATACATCCCACTGATCACCTTCTACTTTTACCAATACTAAGTAGCTTTCAATGATTACTGCTTTTTGGTGTAGTTTGAGATCTGGTATTGTTAGCTACCCCCACCCCTCTTCTTTCTGAATTTTTTTTATTCTTTCTTTTGACATTCTTTTTTGGATATTACTCTTTCTAACTCTATAAAGCAACCCTTCCTCAATTTGATTAGTATGAGACCAAGGGTATAGTAGTAACTGAGCTAAGTTTTGAGTCTACTTCTCCCAGAAACTACAGTGGTATAAGGAAGAGTAGGCCTCCAAGCACTGGGGAAAATATTTTAATGTTTGTTCTTGATACATCTTTAAATACAGTTATCCCTGGAGGTTAGGTGTATGGGGGCTCTGTGATCTGGAAAATCCACATAAAATTTTTTGACCCTCCCTTTGTACAAGAGAAGAAAGTCTGATTTTTTTCTTTTTCTTTTATGGGATGTTTACAATGGCTTACTATAAATATGTTAATATTATACAATACTATACACGTATCTTGTGCATTTCTGAGTTTCTAAATTTTTGTGTGTTATTTGCTGACTTTCCTGTGTTGTCTGTAGCTCCTGCAAAACTCCCCCAAAATTCCCATTTAATTTCTTATGCTAACCCACAATACATTTAATGGGGAAAGTCATGATGTGAAAGGGATAACTGTAAATATCCATTAGTAAAAGCTAATTGATTAATTGGTTAAATGAAATGGGGGCACTAGTCTCTGGCACTTAACAAGGGGAACACAGCAAATAAGAGCTCAAGGCAGTGACAATAGAGAAACTCCACAAACTCCTCAGGGAACCCTAAAATTTTGAGGGGCCAATATAGCAAGCAACCTGGATGTGGAAGAGTAGAAGAAAGTATATTCACTACACTAGTCATACACTTTCCTCAATATACTGTACAATCCATTGAGGCTGACCTTTTTGTCAGCCCTTGAACACAGCACTCTATCACCTTTTTTTTTTTTTGCTTTTTGGAGGGAAATTGGGGTTAAGTGACTTGCCCAAGGTCACACAGCTATTTTTTTTGTGTGTAAGTGTCTGAGGCCAGATCTGAACCCAGTTCCTCCTGACTCCAGTGCCAGTGCTCTACTCACTGTGCCACCTAGCTGCCCTACTCTATCACCTTTTTACTAGCCTTGGATTCTCTCCCTCCTCTTCTCTACTTCCTGGTTTCTTTCAAGATTCTTTTTAAATACCACCTCTTAGGGGCGGCCAGGTGGCTCAGCGAGTAAGAGCACTGGCTCCAGTGTCGGGATGACCTGGATCAAATCCGGGCTCAGATACTCAGCACCACACCCAGAAATAACTGGTCGTGTAACTTTGAGCAAGTTACTTAACCCCTATTGCTTCAAAAAATAAATAAATAAATACCACCTCTTGCAGGAAGCCTTTCTTAGTCTCCACCCTGCTCCCCTCCCCCCCAAGCTAGTTTTTTCCCTTTGAGAACACATATACAGACACACAGACACATACACACACATTTTGTCAATTAGTTGTGATCAACTCTTCATGACTCCATTTGGGGTCTTCTCTGCAAAAATGCTGGAGTGGTTTGCCATTTCCTTCTCCAATTCATTTTACAGATGATAAAACTGAGGCAAACAGGGTTAAGCGATTTGTCCAGGGTTACACAGCTAATAAATGTCAGAGGCCAAATTTGAACTCAGGTCCTCCTGATTCCATGGCTGACACTCTATCCACTTCACTATCTCACTGCCCTAGCTATCCATCCATACATCCATCCACTCTGTATAGATCTTGTACATACATAGTTGTATAAATGTTGTCTCCCTACTCCACCCCACTCTGAGATCTTTGGCTTTTTTGATCTATCTTTAAAGGTCTATCTTTTCCCACACAAAATTATTTTCAGTCTTTCAGGTTAAATTATTCTTGGTTGTAAGTCTTTATCTTTTGAACTATTATATTCCAAGATTTCCTTTCCTTTTAGGCAGTTACTTCTAACTCTTATATGAATCTGACTGTGGCTCCTTCATACTAGACTTCTCTCTTCCTGGCTTATTGTAGCATTTTTTTTTTCTTTGACCAGGAAGCTTTGGATTTTGACTATGACATTTTGGGGGTTTTATAGGTTGGGATTTCTTTTAAGAGACTAGTGAATTCTTTCTATTTTCATTATACTTTCTATTCCTGTAAATATAAGTTCTTGCTTTGGGAAGGAAGGAGTCATGGTTTTCAGGAAGTCTGGTAAATCTTAAATTATCTCTCCTTGACTTGTTTTCTAGGTTAGTTGTTTTTGATAGTATCTTACAAAATCCATTTTTTAAAAATCTTCTTATTTTGCTTTAATATTCTTAATGTCTTGTAAAGTCATTGAATTCTGATTTTCTGGTCATCTTCAACATGTGAAGATGTTCCACTTTCTGTCCTATTTATTCTCTTTCCAATTCTTTTCTACAATGCTCTTAACTTGTTATTTCATTTTTTTTATCTCTTGCTTCATTCCAGATAAGTTTATAGTTCTTGTGGTCAATATATTTTGCCCCCTGAGGGTCTGGTTGCACTTCTTAGAATTGCTTTTTTTCTCTGGGTTTTCTTTTGGGAATCTCTTGATCCATAATACTTCTTTATAATATCCACTGCTTTCCTCTGTTTACTCATATTTTCAGTCTTACCTCCTCATTTGGACCTCTAGACAGAGCCAGGCTCTCCCCTTATACAATCTTGGATGAGGTGGTTGGGCCCTGTTTCATCCTGAACTCAAACTTTCCTGTACTGTCGCACTGGCTTTCACATTCCCTGTTGTGTCCACTCAAGCTCTAGTTGGCTTTATGGTCACCAGGCAAACTGACTCAGAGGTTGGTTGTCCCCAGTTTAAAAATTGTGCAATCTGGGGCAGCTAGGTGGCACAGTGAATAGAGCACCGGCCCTGGAGTCAGGAGGACCTGAGTTCAGATCTGACCTCAGACACTTGACACAATACTAGCCATGTGACTTTGGGCAAGTCACTTAACCCCACTTGCCCTCCAAAAAGCAAAAAAAAAAAAAGTGCAATCTTCTGTCTCCCCTGATGCCTCCCTGATCAGTGTGTGGTCTTTCTTCCTCCCTGGGGTTTCCTCATTTGAGATGTTGCCATTATCTGACCTGTTCATCTGAACTAATATTTGTTCTAAGAGGATCTTTCTTACAGTGTTCTAGCTATGTTTCTATATAGTTCCAGGTAAGATTAAGGAACTTATTAATGTTACCCTTTAGATGTCTTGATTATTTTTCAATATGGTGTCCCTTTATTTATTAGTTATTATTATTTATTCATTTTATCAGCATTTTTTATCTCTCCTTTTCATTGTACTCCCTTCATTATTTTAAAATGAAAAATAAAAACCCTTATTATAAACATATATAGCCCAGCAAAAACAAATTTCTACACTGAATTGATCAGGATTCTAAAGTCTTTCAAAGTTGTTTTTCCTTGATAATGTTGTTGTTATTGTACAAATTGTCCTTCTGGTTCTACTCACTTTGCTCTGTGTAAGTTCATAAAGATCTCCCCAGCTTCCTTGGAAACTATTTCATCATCTCTTATGGCACAACAATATTCTATTACATTCATTTACCATAATTTGTTGAGCCATTCCCTAATAGTTGGATTGCACCCTTTTAAGAAAATTACTGGAGTTTATGTAGGAGAGAGATAGCCTCCACCCCCACCCCCTGCCTTTTTACCCCATTGTCTTAACTGAAACTTATAACTCACATTTCTATTGCCTGATAAGGTGGGCAAAGTGCTTTCTCCAAAACAATCCTGTGAGGCTGGCTGTATAAATATTGCTCCTCTTTCAGGGGTGAGGAAACTCAGACTCCTAAAATTGAAATGACTTGAATATCCTGTGGATAATCTGTCTCTTATTGGAAGTGATGGCACTCTTCAACCAAATAAACTTAGTGTGTGTGTATATTTAATTTTGTTGAGTTTTTAACAGTTATTTTTATAAATAAGGCATGGTTTAAAATGTTGCAATTTATCCTTTTAATGACTTATATAAACTCATAAATACAAATGACCTATGATTTCATCAGTCTAGGGAACTTCTTCAATAAATGCAGATTGAAAATGACCTATGACAGAGAGGATATGTTTAAGGAAATGAGGGACTTAGTGACTTGCCAAGGGTCACAAAACTAGCAAGTGTCAGAGATGGAACTGAACCAAAGTCTTCCTGGATTGTTTTGAAAGATATGTGTTGAATTTACTGTGTATCTTAAAAGAAAAGCAAGCTGCACATAACAGAAACCCATAGTTTGAGGTATAGCCATCTTTTTCTAGTCTGCTATTTATATGGAAAAAGCCCATTTTACCTGATATTTCTTATGTTCAGAATTTTTAAAGCATTATGTACATAATATAATATCATTACATGTTTTATCATTCTCATATTATTCATATATATGAATATATATTCATTAACTTACATATGCTTTCTAGGAATGAATATGGCTTGTGATTTCATTTGTATATGTAACTTCCAGAGGAGGAAACTCCCCTTTCCAGTGCACCTTTTCTGCAGTTTTCCATCTTAGAGGGCTGTCTAGAATAGTCAAACACCCAGATTATCTGAGAAAGCTAGGTGGCACAAATCCTACCTCAGAGGTGGGACACAGAGGAATGAGAGGCAAATATGTTCTGCTACTCTGATATTCACTCATTCTTTCCTTTATTGAACGAGTATTTCAGAGCTGGCTTTGAACTCAAGTTCTCCTGACTCCAGGGCCAGCATTCTCTCCATTATGACATTTAGCTGCCCTATGGTACATTGATTAAACACTGGCCTGGAAATCAGGAAGACTCATCTTCCTGAGTTCAAATCTGACCTCAGACACTTACTAGCTGCGTGACCCTGGGCAAGTCACTTAACCTTGTTTGCCTTAGTTTCCTCATCTGTAAAATGAGCTGGAGAAGGAAATGGCAAACTGCTCCAGTATCTTTGCCAAGAAAACTTCAAATGGGGTCATGAAGAGTTAGACATGTCTGAACAACAATGACATTTTCAGAGTGCTTTCTCCTGCCTAAGTGCCTTGGGGAGAAACATGCATGTCCATTCATTGGAATGTCAAAACTTTTTGAAATTTATGGGTCCTGATCCCTTTTCTCCAAAAGCTTACAACCTAAGTGAGGACCAGACCTGTTAGAATAAAACATTTAAGAAGCCAAAGTTTTAGTGACAATAGTAATAACTGTTCACATTTATTAAGTCTTTTAACATTTATTTTTCCCGCTTTTCCACATCATAACTCATTGAATCATGGGATCACAGATCTAGAGCAGAAAGGAACTGCAGAGCTCATCTAGTCCAAATCCTTTCATTTTACAGATAAAAATACTGAGGCCCAGGGAGGTAAAGTGACTTGCTCAAAGTCACTCAGGCAGTAAGTGATATATTCAGGATTTGGTTGTATGACCCTGAGTCTATCCCCCCAGCTTTGCTAAGTCTCGATTTCCACATCTGTAAAATGATGGGGCTGGATTAAATAACCTGGAGTCCTTGAAGTTTTTTTTCCCAACATTTGATAGATGAATTTCTTCTTTATAATCTTGTGTGTTTTATCTTATGTAATTAAAAACATCATTCTGAGATGGGGTCCATAAGTTCCACCAAAGAGCTCCATGACACAAAAATGGTTGAGTCTTTGTTCTAAGGTCCCTTTAAGCCGAAACCTACACTCCAAACAGTTCCTTTAATCCTCACAACAACCCTTGGAAGTAGGTGCTGTTATCATCTCCATGTGGCAGATGAGGAAACTGAGGTTCAGAGAGATCAAATGACTTGGCCAGGGTCATGGAGCTAGTCAAGGTTTGGGGTGACAGTTATAGTCATGGGAAGCCAGGTCTTCCTATCTAGTGCTGGATTTGGAGTCAGAAAATCTGGATTCAAAGCTGGGCTATGATACTTAACCATTTTTATGACCTCGGGCAAGTGTGTGCTAAAAGCCACACCAAGGATGTAAGATGGGGCAGTGGCAGGAACACTCACTTTGCCAACAGATGAACTGGCTGTCTCCATTTTTTTTTTTCCAACTGTAAAAATGGGTTAAATGCAATGACCTTGAAGAACCCATTTAATTTCTATTTATGCTCCTACGATCAAAGGGCTCAATAGTAACTCAAGTAACACGTGCTATAGGAAGGAAGGGAACAGATGTTTATTAAGTACTGGCTCTAGCAGGCACTGTGCAAAGTACTTCATAAATATTGTCTCATCTGATCTTCACAAAAACTCTAGCAGGTGGAGGCTGCTATTATTTCTATCTTACAGTTGAGGTAACTGAGGCTAAGTGCCTTACCCAGGATCACACAGCTAGCAAGTATCTGAGTCTAGATTTGAACTCAGGTCCTGTCTCCAGGCCTAGCATTCTGCCCACACTACACCATCCAGTTGCCTCTGGCAGGAAGACATTCAAGGAAGGCAAAAGATGGAGGGATGGGTGTGTGTTGGAGTGGATGGATGGGTGTGTGTTGGAGCGATTTCGGAAGTTCCCTGAGGAAACAGTACCTGATTTGGGACTTGACACATTAAAGTTACACCTACTGATTTGTAGGGGGAGGGAAATCTGGAGGAATTGTTGGTACTTTTTTTTTAATCTCTATCCCTATAGTTTTCCGCGGGGGTTTATTGAAGTCTCTGTGCTGGGGGAAAGACAACAACGACCAAGGCTGTGTGGGGACTGTTTTATCTCTGCTATTTGAAGTGATGACACCCTTCAACCAAATAAACAAAGCCAGGGGGAGGGGCCGGGTGCTAGATGAAGTGTATAACGCCGAGAATTCTCCCCGCCACATTATAGACAATGCTAACACACAATCATTCATTATAACTCAATTACAGTAATTAAAACTGGTGGGATGCAGAGGCAGAAGGGAGTATTGCCAACAAAATTTACACTCCGTGTCATCAGCTAGAGATAACAGCAGCTGACGGCGTCCCTTTGCTTCTCATACCATCTGTTCGGAGAGCGAGGGCTGCAAGAGTGGCATTAGGTGCCACAGTAACTGAGCGTATGGTGGATAAAAAGGAGGAAGCAAGGGCTGGCACAAGCAGCAGCCAGATTACAGGCAACCAGCAGGCATGAGGCCCCCACCCGGGCCATCGCCTCTCCTGCTAGGGAGAGACTGGAGAGGGCTGCTCTCAATTAGACATTCCCCCTGGAATGTTGGTGGAGGTGACAGATGCTGGGAGGCTGGGGGGTGAGCTGGCATGGGGGTGTGCGTGGGGGGCTCTTCCCTCCTTGGAGTCACTTGTAATCTGTGACTTGTAATCTGTGTCTTTGCGGATGGGCTGTCTGGCAAGAAGACCGAGAGGGATGTTCAAGGCCTTCCTCCGGCTCTGACCTAATTGCATACTAATACTCTTTCCTGGGCTTGGCTCTTGCCTCATTCTCTAGACTGTAAGCTCCCTAATGTAACCATGTCTCCCTCTTCTTTTGTCTTATGCCCACTTCAGTGGCTCAGAGCAGTGTTGGCTAGGTGTATTTAATGAGTACTTAGTTAAGGCTCGAATTCAAAACTTTAGACTCTTTTCAATATCCTCACCCATCCTCCACTCTGCCCCCCCATGCCTAATTAATAAAAATCGCTTATTTCTAGATAATGTTTTAAACTTCTCTGAATGCTTCTGCATGTACAGTTATCCCTTCCACATTGCAGAATCTAGGGGCTCAGCACCCTGGAGATCTGGAAAATCTGTGTAAAATTTTTTGGCCCTCCCTTTGTACCAGAGAAGAAGTCTGGATTATTATGGTATTAAAAGATAAAATAAGTTGATATTGTAAAATACCATATATATATATACATATATATATATATATGTTATACATTTCTGAGTTTCTAAACTTTTGCTTTGTCATCTACTGGCCTTTGCATGTAGTCCACAACTTCCACAAAACTACCCAAAAATTCCATCTAATTTCTCATGCCGACCCATGCACGATATAGCAAAATCACAATGGGGAAAGTCACAATGTGGAAGGGATAGTTGTATTCTCTTTCTATCCTATGAAGTACATTTGGGAGGTATTACCAACTCAATCTGTCAGAAGAAGTCGCTGAAGACCAATGGAGTCAATTGACTTGTGGACACAGAGTGGAGAGACAATGTGTCACAATGGAAAGGACCTTAGAGGTCATCTAGTCCAATGCCCTCATTTTTACCAATAAGGAAATGGAAGTTAAGTGACTTACCCAGGTCACATAGCTTGTAAGTGAGGCAGGATTCAAACTGAGGTCTCTATGACCCCAAGCCTATCCACCTAGCTTCCACTAACTACCTGTGTGACCTGGGACAAAGTCACTGGCCTCAGTTTCCCCATCTATAAAATGAGAGGGTTGGACTAGATGACCTCTGGGGGTCCTTCCTGCTTTAAATCTATAATCCTAAATTAGTGATACAACTGGGGCTATAAACCAGGGTTCCTTCCTCCCAAGCCAGTGCTTTTTCCACAATGTACTATTATATTCTATTTTCTCTGAGATTTTACTACAAATGTCTTTGTTCATATTCAATTTGCAAACCCACAAAATCACACTGTGTGCTTATTTGTACCATCACCTCAATTCATGGAATAGGGTAAGATAACCTTGTAGATAGCAGCATGCCCAGCATACCACATAATGCCTGGTGGGGCCTAGAGGAAAGAATGTTAGAATCACTTGTTTCTCCCTGTATCCAGTTGGCTAGGTGGCTTAGCTGTCTGTTGGAACATACTGGCCACCTGGTTGCAGCAGGTTACAACAGGAGAGCTATGCTAGGGCTACCCCAGCTCTGAAAAAGAGAGTGACATTGCATTGGAAGGTTGGGATCTTCTCTTCCTGGTTTCCATCTAGAATCCAATGAGAGGAGAAAGCAAGGGAAGACAGTTAGCTTCTGTAGACCCCAGTGCCTTCATCTGTAAAATGTACGCTTTGTACTACATGGCTTTGAAAGCCTCTTCCAGCCTTGTTCTATGATCCTATGACTTTCCAGGGACCACAGGATCTTGCAGCTATGAGAATCCCGAGGGATAATCTGTCCCTCGACCCTTTTCTCAGGTAGAGAAAGCGGCAGGGGTGTAGTGAGCTCCTAGATGGTCTGCTCCATTTCCTAGTCTTTTGAGGGACTGGCTGCACAGAGCTGGCTGGTTCCAAAAGAGATAGGCCACCCTGGGGGGAAAGTGACCCTGAGTACTCTTGGGTTTGCCCTTCAAAGCTCTCCAGGGCTATCGAGTGTGTCCACCAGCACAACAAATACACTTGGAATGCAAATTATCTAAATAAAGGAACTGGTTTAGAGATGGAATACATGTGCTTCTGTTAACAGTAAGAGGATGGGGGCTATAATTCCATCAGAAGGAGGAACTCTCGGATAAGCAAACTCCCACTACTGATGTAGGTCAGCACCTTCTTTGCAATATATAGTCTCAGAGAGGCTTTTTGGACACTTAGCAATCAAGTGACTGGGGTCATACAGGTTCTTATACTGTCAGAAGCAGAATTTGAATACAGGCCTTCCTGGCTCTGAGACCAGCTCTCCGTTCATTATGGACATCACATTTTTGCCTATTAACAGCACAATTTCTAAGCAATGTCCAATATATAATGACATTTTCAAAACATAACAAAGTGACAAAAACCCCACTGTGTACTTACAAAAATGTGAGCTCACAGAAGAGAGGGATAATCTAGCCCCATTCCTTTGTCATACATGATAAGGGGTGTCTCTCTCTCTCTCAGTTGCTCAATGGGTTGGTTACTCACAGAACCAACAGTATCCTCCCAGGCCAGGAGAGGAATCACCCCACACCCAGCGCTGCCAGACCACAACAAACTCTCATACATAACCTATAATCCTCTGGCCCAGCATGTGGCAAAGGAAAGGACACTATATTTCAAACCAAAGGATCTGGGTCTGCATCTGATTAATATTACATACTAGCTGTGTGACCTTGGGAAAATCAATTTATTTCTCTGGGCCTCAGTCTTCCCATCTGTAAAATGAGACATTTGGACTAGATCTAGAATTTTTAACCCTTTCTCTTATCATGGACTCCATTGGTAGTCTGGTGAGGCCTATGGAGTACTCAGAATAGTGATTTTTTAAATGCCTAAAATAAAGCACATGGGATCACAAAGGAAACCAATTGTCTTGAAATATAGTAATGAAAATTGTTTTTCAAAGTTCATGGACTCCAGGTTAAGACTTTGTAGACCAGGTAGATGATTCCTGGGATTCCTTCTAGCTCAAAATCCTATGGCCCTACAAACTATCTTCTTCTGCAGTCAGGCATTGGGAAGAAAAGTTCTCACTTGGTAACTTATACCTGAAGGGCAGGCAGGGAGCCCCTCAGGTATACAGACAGGACAAAATAAAGCCAATTGATGACTATGAGAAGTGGGGAAAAGGGAGGAAAGGGTCTATCCCTGAGCCTTTGAAATGGTTGTCCCCCATGCCTGGAATGTACTTCCTTGTCAGAGTCATCTCTCCAAATCTCTAATTACTTTCAAAGCTCAGTTGAAACAGTACCATGATGAAGCCATTCCTGATAACCTGGGTGTACACTTGTGCTCTCTCCCACCAAATCCTATTGTATCTGTCTTGTATATGGGGCAGCTAGGGGGAAAAGTGGGTAAAGTACCATGCCTGGAGTTAGGAAGACCTGAGTTCAAATTTAGCCTCAGATGCTTACTAGCTGGGTGACCCTGAGTAAGTCACTTAATCTTGCTTGCCTTAGTTTTTTCATCTATAAAATGAATTGGAGAAGGAAATGGCAAACCACTCCAGTACCTTTGCCAAGAAAACCCCAAATGGGTAGAGGAGAGGCTGAAACAACTGAATGACAAATTTTGTATGTGTGTGTGTGTGTGTACACACACACACACACACACACACACATACATTTGTATGTACATGTATGTATATATGTAGTCATATATCTATATTTTATATCCATCTATATGTGTGCGTATCTATGTACATGTTTATATGTACACGTGTGTATGTATGTGTTGGGTCTTCTTATAGTGTGTAAATTCCTTGAGGGTGGGGACTGTTTAATAAATGCCTTTTGATTAATTAATACCAATGCAGATTGGTTCTAACCTGTTCAAAATTCCCAGTCTTAGAAAATGACCAGTGGTACTAAGAGGTCAGATCTTACCTAGGTCATACAGCCAATCTATGTCACAGCTAACACAAATATATGTGTGTGTTGTGTGTGTTTATATATGCATGTGTGTATGTATATATATGCATGTATGTATATATACACATATACACTTCTATATACACATGTATATGTTTGTATGCATATGTGTGTGTTGGGTGGTGATAGATTAGGAAAGAAAGACCCATGCTTAAGTCCTGCCCCTG
Source organism: Petaurus breviceps papuanus (assembly GCF_028583685.1). Classification (NCBI taxonomy): domain Eukaryota; kingdom Metazoa; phylum Chordata; class Mammalia; order Diprotodontia; family Petauridae; genus Petaurus; species Petaurus breviceps. The sequence continues at coordinate 32,701,864 of NW_027186296.1, read as the reverse complement.
CCACATACTGACTGCATGCCTGTGGGCAAGTCACTGAACTTCTCAGGGCCTCAAGTGACTCTAAGACTTTTAAGTTAGGTGAATAGTTCCTTCTCTGTATAGGTAGATACCAATGAAATTACCCAGATCTACACAAATTATTCTTATTTCACATGCACATGTATCCTAAACATAGGAAGCAGTTTCATGCCCATTGGCATAAATTCAAATCCCAACCCCCAAAGAAAAAGTCACAAATCTCCATTAAAACCCAAAACAATATTTCCAGTTTCCAGAGGCATGGTGGCAGCATCCCTGGGAGCTTTTACTTGTTATTTTGATGCAACTAGGTGGCACAGTAAATAGAATACTGGGTTCCAGAGTGAGGAAGACCCTGTCTCAGATAAGGTAATTGTCTCTGCCTCAGTTTCCTCAACTGTACAATGGGGATAATGATAGAACCTGCCTCACAGGGTTGTTATGAGGACCAAATGAGAAATGTGTAAAGCATCTGTATAGTACTTTGGATATTGTCGTTGCTCAGTCATTTCAGTCATGTCTGCCTAATCATGACCCCATTTGGGGTTTTCTTGGCAAAGATACTGCAGTGGTTTGCCATTTTCTTCTCCGGTTTATTTTATAGATAAGAAAACTGAGGAAAACAGGGTTAAGTGACTCACCCAGGGTCACACAACTAGGAAGTGTCTGAGGCCAAATTTTAACTCACAAAGATGAGTCTTCCTGACTCCAGGCCCAGAACTCTATCCACTGCACTACCTAGTTCCTAGCACACAGTAGGTAATTACAAATGCTTGTTTTCCCCTTTCCCCTCCCTAAATTCTTTAGGAGCTCTAGCTACACCAAATTTGAGACTGAAACGTCAGAGAGTACTCCCTCAGCCTTGTCTGCTCTTAGGTCCGATCTCTCCTCTCAGACCTGAGACCTTTTCTTTGAAAACTAAGTCAAAAGATGCATTCCCCAGGGACTGGAAATCACAAATAACTACTTACCAGCCCTTACTGAAGAAGGCAGGCACTTAATGTGTACCCAGACCTCCACTAGCTACTATGGGGAAGGCCATTTACCCTTATCCTTGAAGGGTTCGAATTATACTTTGAAGACATAAGAGAATCCCTCTGCAACAATCAACAATGGCAGCAGATTTTTCAACTACTCAGTATTATAGTATGGACTCTTAAGTAATAATTTCTGGCCTTGACATAAGACCTTTAGGCTGACCTGTGAATCTCGCTACAACCCTGTGAGGTTGGTATTACAGACATCGTTATCCCCATTTTACAGATGAGGAAACTGAAGATCAGCTTAATGAAGGATCTCTGCAATCATTATCAAAAGACTTATTCCAGGGGCAGCTAGGTAGCACAGTGAATAGAGCACCAGCTCTGGAGTCAGGAGGACCTAAGTTCAAATCCAGCCTCAGACACTTAACACTTACTGTGTGTGACCTTGGGCAAGTCACTTAACCCCAATTGCCTTTCATTCCCCCCTCAAAAAAAAAAAAGACATTCCATAACTAATGAATTTTTCTACCTGTAAGCTAAGGTCCTGTGAAAAGAAAGCTACATAAACTTGGCTCCTTGCAAATTAAATATTGAAGTGACTGGTCATTTAAAAGTCATATACTATAAGAAAAGCAATATTTCAATCACTCCTAGAAGTGCTTAATCCAATATATCCTGGTAAAAGATAAGTGGGGGAGGAGGAGGAAGGAAGGAGGAAAGGAGCCAATTATGGTATGTCTTCCATGCTCTAACTGGACAGTGGCTTGCCCTGACTAACTCACATAGATGTTGTGGTATTCAAATGAGGTCATAAGTTGTGAAGAGTGCTACAGAAATGTCTAGAGCTATCACCATCATCATCATTGTTATTATATGTTAATTAAGTTCACATGAAACTTTCAAGGGCAGAGGTCATGCTAAACATATTTAGCATAAAGCCCCAAGCATCCTGCACACCCTACAGCACAGATCCATAAATGTGTATAGAATCCTAGAGAATGACATCTGCCCCAGACCTGATTCAACAACTTCAGCTTGATTCAGATAGCCAAGTTTGTAACAAGGAGATAAAAAGCTGATAAATCACACAATCCCTGCTTTCATGGAGGTAAAAGCTAGTAGGAGGCTGAGATATGTACACAAATAATTATAATACAAAACTGAATGAAATAAACGTTAGGGAAACATGAGAGCATATCTCAATCACCTAATTTTATAAGCAACCGATAAGCAGCTATGTCAGAGAGAAGTGACTTATCCAAGGTCACTCAGTTACTTAATGTACACAGCTGAGAAAAGATTTTGGGAATATGCTACCATCTCTACCTGCTAACAGAGAGAGGATTCTGACATTAAATCCCCCAGAAATTGAGGAGAATGGATTTGGAAAGGCCTCTTTGGTTATGTCTTTTCCTCTTTAAAACCTTATGACCTCTGATGTCCTGTTTACCTGGGTCCTGTTCCTAATCTTCAAAGGGCCCTGCTCATTGGTAGGACTGTGATGACAGATAGGACCTAGATTCAGTCAACAACAGGCAACTTCCTTTGCTCCTTATTCTTACTCCATGTCTTCCTCTAAATCCTTAGGATACCATGACTCGGGCTTTGTTTGGGGGAGAATGGGAGGGTTAGCTTTCTAGAGCCCAAGTTTCACAACAATATTCAAAGTATCTTTTAAATGTATCAGAAAAATTAACACATGTGCTTATAGGAGTATACACACATTCAATGAGTCATAATAGATGGAGAGCTAACTTCAAAGTTGCAAAGTGCTACATACTTGCTGTGTGATCCTAGGCAAGGTACTTAACCCCTCAATTTTTGAGGCAACTCTCCAGGATGATAAACTGAAGAGGTGTAAAAAATTCCATTGGTAGTGGGAGTTTTCTCATCTGGAAATCCACTATAGCAATGAAGTCACGGGCCCAGTGATTTAATCTAATCTAATTGATTATCTATCTAATAATAATATATAATCTATTATTAATATCTATAATAATCTAATCTAATACTAGATAATCTAATCTATGATGTATTTAATAATAGTAATAGCTAACACTTTATAGTATTTACTATGTGCTAAGTGTTGGACAATTATTTTCTCATTTGATCTTCACAATAATCCTGAGATTATTATAATAAGGTGCTATTATTATTCCCATTTTACAGATGAGAAAACCAAGGCAAATAGAGGTTAAGTGACTTGCCTGGGATCATACAACTAGTAAGTGTGTAAGGCTGGATTTGAACTCGGATTTTCCTGATTCTATACTCCATACTCTATCCACTGAGCCACCTAGCTGTACCTACACTTATCTAAAGGTGTATTGAGAGAGAGAGAGAGAGAGAAAGAAAGAAAGAAAGAAAGAAAGAAAGAAAGAAAGAAAGAAAGA